>NC_091832.1:102197309-102500339 GCF_037783145.1 Equus przewalskii | reverse complement strand
CAGGAGATCAAAAAACCATCTTCATTCCTAAATAAAAGATAAATGTGACGTTAAAAGATGTGTCTTTATCTGTGGGAGAGCAAGTTTCTTCATAAGTAAGATAACTACGTTATTCAGTTTCCTAACCAGGACACTTTTGAAAGGAAAAAGGAGCTATGTTAATAATTATATTAAGCATAAATTGGGACCATCCTGACAAACCGAGACATATGTTTACACTATTTGTAATGAACCACAGACTTCAGCAGATGCACCCATCCTCTACCAGACTGTGCTGACTGATCCCAGGCCTCTCCTGTGGAAACAAATCATTTGGCTTCATAGGGGAAGGCAGAAAATAGCATATATTCTTAGCAGGCAGGTTTTCTCACAAGAAGGAAAGAATTGAGCGAAGCATTGTCAGTTTACTCTTTCCAATTGATTGTGTCAAGCCTCTAATGGTGGAGGGCATTAACAAGGAGGGACAACGAGAGGTCAGGGGTTTCACACCAGTAGATCTCTCTCCATATGGAAGACAACATCAGGAGTAAGTCAGAAGCGCTGCTCTCCTATCCCCCAAAATCTTATACTATTTGTAAGCACCAGTCCTTGTACATTTGGGACAAGTGCCTTCAGTGTTTCAGATAAGGTGTGTTTTAGCAGAAAAACAAAAAATTAGGGTAAGTTCTTAGCTCTTGTGTTTCCAAAGACTAATCCCAAAAGAAACAATATAAAGTTTATTCTAAAAATAATTTTAAGAGAACAGATGACCAGTTAGACTGTTTTCATAGCCTCTGGCCATGGAGAGGAAAGAGAAATAGACTGATGGGAACAAGATGGTTAGATGTTGTATGTGACCATAAGAAAAGCTGGGGCTTCCTGCTCTATAGAGCATGACCTTGGGGTAAAGGTGGAAGGATGGCACAGGAGAAGAAGCCCAAGAGAGGTTTATGCACATTGAGGGCAGTTAAGAGTCTTGCTTCTTGAATAGGAGCTTCGTGAATCCCTGTGCCCAGTAGTTAAATAGAGTAAAAGTACTAGATGTGGCATGAATGAAATAGGCCTAGTATAGGATGCAAAAGGGTACAACTTTTTTTGTTTTCTGAGCTGGAAGGATAAGTTACAGAGACCCAAGGAACTATTTGACCATTAGTTTGGGAAAATGGAGTGGGGACAGCATCAGGGAGACCAGATCAGGCCGCAGAATAAGGTTCAACAGCCTTCCGTTCCTCCCAAAGAGGCCAATATAATACAAAAATCCCGAGAATTCATAGCAATCCTAAAAAGAAGGAAATAAATCCTAAACTACTAAGATAACAATTCTGGCTCACAAAAAAAAAGAGTAGAGGAAAAATTGAGTCATGGAAAAACAGTTATATTGAAACATACATGTATATTTATTATTTTGACTTTTTTTGTTCATGGATGCTTGATATCTTTTAAACACTCTTCCCATATTTGGGTAATTCGGATAGGTCACCCCAAGAAGAAGAAAAATTTCTCTCTTACAGTCTCTGTTGTACATTCACAAGGACGTGACCCAGGATCTGCCTCTCACATGTCCCTGCAGGAGGCTCTAATGTGGAAGTGAGCACTGTCGGGACGGGGCAGCTATGTGAAACAGATATTTTTGATAGGGTGAAGGCAGAAGCATACAGCTTTTGAATGGTAACACTCTAAGGAATTCTGTGTTCAGTGCTAGTTTCGTTGCTAAGGCTTCCATAACAAAGTACCACAAATGAAGTGGCTTAAGCAACAGAAATTTATTGTCTCACAATTCTAGAGTCTAGCAGTCCGAGATCAAGGGATCGGGAGTGTTGGTTCCTTCTGAGGACTGTGAGGGAGACTCTGTTCTATGCCCTTCTCCTAGCTTCTGGCAATCTCTGGCCTTCTTAGGCTTATTGATGCATTATTCCAATCTCTGCCTTCATCTTCACATGACATCACTCTCCCTATGTGCTTTTCTGTGTCCGAATTTCACTTCTTTCTAAGGACACCACTCATATCGGATTAAGGGCAACCCTAATCCAGTATGGCCTCACCTTAATTTAGTTAATTACATCTGCACATCACTTTCTGAAGTCCTGGGGCTTAGCATTTCAGCATATGAATTTTGGGACACAATTCAACCCATAACACTAATATATTGATATGTGTTGTGCCATAGTGATAGCAAAATTGGTATTTCTGATAGTACACCCCTTGTAGTGAAGTTGAGATATTATTATTGGCAGTATAGCTTCTAGGCCTAATTCTTGGCCTTCCGACAGATTCTTGGGCTACTTAAATTCTACTTTTCTGCCTAGACTAGAATCCAACTTATATATTTATAAGTATACAAGTAAACGTAACCAGAGATGCACACCTGCGTACACACACATGCTAATTAAACTGTAGCATTTTTTAATGAAAATATTCAAGGTTAGTTTAATTTTGTACCATTCTCAATGTATTATCTGGAAGACAGGATGTATTTTGTAGGGCTTCAATAAATATTTTTTGAATGAATAACTAAATATTTAAGACTTTTGTGTTGGAATTAGCTAATACATAAATAGTCCTAACATATCCATCTATCAGCTGAGATCTGTGATTAAAGGACCAAGTTATTTGCTTTGACACACCTTCCTTCCAGATGGTCTTCTTTTATGCAACCAGACTATGAACTCTCCTTTAGAAGGAAGTCGAGGAATATACAGCCAATGTTATTCTGGTGCCCATCTTCCTACTTCCTCTTGTCAGTTTTTACAGTGTAATAAGATTTCCAGGTATCTTTTATGGTTCAGTTTTCCCTGATATTTTATTCTATATTTAAATTTTGCTTCTGCTTTATTTGAGTAACGTTTTCCTGGTTAAAATCTTGGTTGATTTTGCTTATTTCTATACTAGTTTAGTTTTAAATTTTGTCAACTCAGTTTACTAATTGGATAATTGAAGGTCGTGTCATTTATACTGAAAGATTAGTTTGCAGTATTAGTCCAAGAAACATTTTTCAGTTATATTAAATGATATAAGATGATTAAAGAAGTAATGCACATGAACTAAAGAATGTGTGTAGCTTATATAAGACATGAATAAACCATATGTTGTAGGGAGTTTGGATTTCCATTGGAAATATAGTAATTTAAAAAAAAGTTATAGCCTAAACACACATTCAGTCTGTATATTCACCTCACCAGGATATCAATTGGCATTATTAAAAGTAATTGAGCCGAAATCTTTGACATTATATAAACAGCATCCCAATCTAGGAAAAATATGTTAGGGTCTTTTCAAAATCTTTCTACTTAATTACATGTTTAAAAGTCTCTTCTACTAAATTAACTTTAAATATGAAACTATGCATTGAGAAAATAAAGCAGAAAAATATGGTGGCCACAAAAAATCTCCACATTCTTTGAGCTTTAGTTTTTAATATTTAAAAAGCAAGTAAGGAAGACAATTATAGTTAAAGACAGTATGAACACGAAGATCAATCATTTCTGAGCTGGACACCATACAGGAAGTTCAAAGGTATTGTCTCCTTACTTAAATTGCACAGAAGGCAGATACTGGTAATCTGAAATAAAGCACACTTTTACTTTTATCATTTTAGTGATTATATTAATTATCTGAGCTCTCCAAATGAACTGAGAACTTGAAGCCTCTTTCAGATTTGAAATATCAATCTGGAAGTTCCACCAGGGAGCACAAGCTTTGAAACAGGAAAAACCAATGTTTTGACTTGGACTGGGTAAAGCTAACAGATTAGGAGGATGGAAGAAATATGATACCCTCCATCGATGTCACATGACTAGTGCTAAGGCCAGACCTAGATTTTGTTCTAAAACATAAAACTAACTTAAACATTCTGTTGGAGAAGATGCTCTAAACTTAGATTATTTTAAAAAAAACTACAGCTATGTAACAAAATGGAAGTTGAATGCCGTAGGGTAGAGCAGAGCTTCTGAAATTAGCGTGTATCAGCATTACTGGAGAGCTTGTTAAAAACATGATTGTTGGGCAACACTCCCAGAGTTTCTAATTAGTCCTGGGTCGGCGCTGAGGATTTGCTTTTCTAACAAGTCTCCAGGCAATGGTGATGATGCTGCTGGTCTGGGGATCCACTCTGAAAGCCACTGAGATAGAACAGTTATTATGTCTCTGTCTCCAGCACCACTTCCTATATCCATGTTACTTTTTTGGTTCCTGACGGCATTTGAATTGTTGTCTGCTTACTTAAGTAATGGAAACAGGATAGAGAAAAATTACTTTGGGTTGAAAGTAGTCATTCTAGGAGGGAGAGTGCAAAAGAGGAGAGTTAATTCTGGGAAGTTATTGCAGGTCAGTCCCAAGACAGAGGAGTTACTTTGGGCCAAGTATGGGGTGGAGGGTGTCTTTCCTTTATGGATTAGACATCAAGACTTGGTCTGCCCTGAGGCACCATACAACAGAGAAGGTAGGACGGAAGAATTCTGTGAAATTGCTTGGGAACTTTACCTACCCACACAGGGTACCAGCATGAAGTTGGCCTTTCTGGTCAGAAACAATGCCAGACAGGATTAAGGGAAAGGAACCAATGCCTTTAAGTCCTTAAAAGCTGGCCAGACATGTCAGTCTGTGGTTCAGATTCCAGCTACCTTCAGAAAAGTGAATCTGTATGTAAACTTATCTGTGTCTAGATTCCATGTTTTATTTGTCTTCATTTCTCCCTTCTTAATAAACTTACTTTGGAATGTTTGTCCACGTTAAGCCAAGATATCTGAAGAAGGAGAGTGCCTGTACAGACTAACTGTAGTACCAGCCATAAAATACATCTGCCAAGAGGAAAAGAGGCTTGGTCAAGCCGTGGTATTTCATTCTGGTAAAACTCTTGAACGTGGACAATTATGACCATCTACGACAGCTCTTGTCTTCATACGTGACAATTCAGAGTGAAAATAAACTGGAAAAATGACTAAACATCTTATTTCTCAGAGGCAGAATCACAATATACACGGATACTGTTACTATATAGAACCTTGCAAAAGATTGCAAATAATCAACCGTGCCTATTCTCCATAAAGAATACTGCCAAGATTACAGAATTGTGTTATAAGGCCTCACATATCTGATGCAAGAAGGGAAAAAAATTTTAGACATCATTTTGCATTTTGTATGTACATATAAAAGAGAGAAGAAAGCCCTTAAGAATTGCTAAAATAACATCGTGGCATTTTTAAGACTTTAAATAATTTGAGGAAGAAAATACTTTTTCAGAAATAATTTAAGCCATCATTTGGAGAGTGTTTTTCTACAAAATGAGACTTATGGTAAAAGGGCAAAAAAAGAAAATCATGAAAGATAGCTTTGTTAAATGTCAGTGAGATGTGTCTGTTATTCTTCTGCCTTGCAGGCTAATAAAGTGCAAACCAGTTACTTTCCAGACAAGGTTGCTATTAGCTCTCTGTAGAAATTAATGCACTGTAGGGACTTTCTACCACAAGAAAAAATGCTCTTAAGAATTTGGAGTCATCCAAGCCACCCAGAGTGAGTGTTTTCTGGCACCTGAGGTGTTATGATTGCTATGGTCCTGTCACATGATGCTATTTTCTCAAGTAAATGTAGTTTTTTAAATGCCATAAAGAACTTTGCCCAAATGCTTCAGCTACCAGCCAAAGCTTTTTTTTCCACCCCCCAGCTTGAGAAAGGGAGCATCTGCCATTAAAGAAAGAAAATAAAATCTTTCCACAAACTCAAAATTAATTTGAAAAAAAAAAAAGCCAATTGCAACCATGCAATAATAGTAAGGGATGCAATAAAAATCACAATTAACAAAACAGGCGCTGACTTTTTCCATAGAGTCAATTTTACCATTACATTGATATTTGATGGGCAGAGAGCAAAAGAGGGGCAAATAACTTCTCTTCCCATATTCCGCTTACTGCTTCCGGGACTGTCATGACAGGCTGCAGAAACTGGTAGAATGAAGAAAGGAAGAGGATTTAGAATGAGTTTTTAATTCATTGATTGGTGATGTCAAGCCCCCCAAAGAATAATGTTTCCTAATTATCTGCCTGACATCAGTTGCAGGCAAGCAGTGGAGGCAGTGGGGACATAGAGCTGTAACATTTAAAAAATGTGTGTAGATAGACACATAGATATATCAATACCTTATAAATACATAGATATAGATTATTTTTTCTAAGTGATTATATATACTGTTTGTTCTAATGCTAAAGGCAGGGAAATTTGAGAAATAATATAGATAAGGGAGAAAAAATGAATGTTTGTTAAAAAATATCTTTTAATGGGCACTAAAAGATTAGAGCAAAGTTGTTAACAATATCTTATTTATATAACATCATGATTCTCTCAGAATTCCACAATAGACTATTTAATACTGAAGTGTGTGCTGACCAAGTTTGACGCAGAAAAATAGAAGCATAGGTTTGTATATCATTTTGGGTTATTCTGGGTGCTCTGATTAGCCAAAAATAATTTCTATTAGAACAATGTATGGTTTACGTCAATGTTTTAAATTATTTTGATAGAATAAAGTTCTGTGTTAGAACATAATGTTCTAACAAATTTCTGAGCACTCATGGATTACTTTACGGTCCTGACAATTGTATATAAGGTCATTTAGCATGGCACATTTTACATCCTGACAGAGGAGCCCCGTGTCCCATGACTGTAAGCATTAGTGCTAAACACTTCAGAGGAAGATGTATGTTATCTACTTTAGTTGACTAACCTAAGGTGAAACCACTGGAATCAGCCCAGCTTGGTTTGTATGCTTTAGTGAAATACTTTCGAGAACTTGTTCAGCCACGAAGCTCTTCCGCCATACAGAAATGCATAGCTTGTTATAACTCTTAGACTGGAGAAGCAATTCCTGTGGCTTCTCAGAAAGCTGATCTTTCTGACTTTAAATATGGAATAGCTGAACATCCCTGACTGCTTTGCAGTATTGGGAGGGAGGCTGCTAAAGATATAGAGATTGCAGCTGTGCTTATTTTGGAAGGCCCACAGTGCAGAGTCAATTGTTGTGCTTAGATTAAAATGCATGGCTGAGATTTCCAAGGGTACAATGAATAATGGACCAGAATAGGCTATCTTAAGAGTAGATGGGCATCTGTAAAACGGAATACTGAAAGAGAATGTCAATTAAAATTAACATCTGAACCTAGGCTTAAAGAAGCAACTGCACTGTCCCGGGATGTGGGTCCTAGCTGTATCCTCATCAGTTGATGCGAAGGCAAAATACTTTCTCACTTTTTTCTCTTTGGCTTTTCCATTTATTTGTGGAAAACAAAACAGAAGAAAATAAGTGGAAAAGATAATGTTTTTGACCACATATAAATAAAACTTCTTCGATCTCAGGAAAAAATACTTTGTTTCACACAAAATTATGAGTTTCAAAATGATGCTCATATTTTCAAATCTAGAGATATTAAATGAACAGTTATTTGTTCCATGCACTATATTGATGAAAGCTCTAAACATTGAGATCATTATCACTTTGTGTTAAATTCAAATGAATGATCACATACGTTCTAGTCCTCTGGTTCGTCTTAATCATGTTTGTGTAATTTTTATATTATTTTCAAAGGAAATGTCTAATGAAATAAAGCATTTTTTGAAAGAATGGTTTTTGGGCTCCTCCATTCCCTATCAGCAATCTGTAATATTCACAATTAGGTAAACACCCTGGGCTTACTGTCCTCTTAAATAGAGTCTCTTTGAGGATATGAACAAATGAAGACAATTATGTATAATTGTTCCATAATATATCCTCTCTCTAATGCTTCAGTAAACTCTAAACACTATGAAAAATATTATTTAAGAATAAGCGGTTTAGTATAAAATTCCCACCCATAAAAGCAAAAAATAAGGAACAAAACAAACATACAAACAGAGTTCCGTAAAAACGAAAATCTTGGGAAACATAAAACATAAGAACAATGTGGCTTCCTATTTTGTTTTTAGCAAGAAAAGAAATATAAACCAGGAACTGTAGTTTTACGATCTTTATAAAAGTATCTATTATTTTCATATTACTTGTTTTTGATGATCCAGACTGTTTTAGCCTAATGATTAATGATACGTTGCTTCAGATGAAACTGCTTAGAGGCCAGTTTCCAGGAAAGTGTCCACTGACAGTTATTGTTTTCTGTGGGAGAAAACTTCAACCCACCAAAGGACAGAGTAAGTAGCAATATTTAAAAAGAAACAAAGAAAGACAGAGAGAGAGAAAGGGATAGGTATGTCTGTAATGTTACCATATAGATCCTAGCAAAAGATTGCAAATAATCGAGTGTGCCTATTCTCCCTGAAGAATCCTGCCAAGATTGCAGACCTTGTGATTTGAGGCCTCACATATTAGATGCAAAAAGGGAAAAATATTCCTTTCTTGCAACTGGGAAGGAGGGACATCTATGTATCTTTCCTTTTAGTTCAGAAAAGTAAAGCTCAAGATTTCTTGTGCTGGAAAGTTGCTTTAAGATACATAGAAGAAAGGTCTTATACTCGTCTACATTTCAATAGAAACTCAAATATATTTGGCCTAACGTTGCTTTCTTGATTTAAAACAAAACAGCAACAAAAACTTTTAAAGGAAAATAGACGTTGTCTGTTTCTGGTTATTTTGCACTTAAGTCATTAAAATGTTGCTTTCTTGGTCTCTATTAGCTATGCAAAATCATTTTCAACAATTTCAGTAATGATTTTAGCTGTATTTCTCTTCAACGCAGGCCTATTTTCCAAGTACAAATACATTTGAACAAAAGATTTTGATTTTTGTGAGAAATTTCTCCAGATGTGAATTTTGAAATAAGGCTCATGTTATTATCCTGGTTTGAAATAAAACATGGCTTAAGGCAAAAAACATTTTTAAAAAGGAGAAGAAAATGCTCGATAAATAAATAATTAAACTTTGTTTGCCATTTTTATCCATAGATTTTGATGTTTGCCATAAAATAACATTGGCTTAAGAGATGGGGTCTTGGTTAACTTGAAGCCAAGCAGTTCAATACTTAGGAAAATAATAACGAATTTAGTTGAAAAACAAGTTACTTGCGGACTCCGCTTAATTCATATCGTCACCATTTTGTATTTGTGTGTATTCCAGCTTAGTATGAGTGACAGTGGTAAGCTGAACTGCATTATTTTAGCCATATGTCTATCCCTTGAGCAATCTTCAGTCATAGGTAACCAATACGACCAAATATGTCAGTCACATAGTCAAATTAAAATAATTTAAATTTAAAAACATTTTTCATCATTTTTTCATTTCATCATGCATGATCTCTTGTCACCAGAGAGACATAATTTATAAGAAAAATTTTGCATTATCAATTTAAAAATGCAGCTAATTTTACAGGACATTTGTTGGCAAAATATAAGTGCTTATATCTATATAATCTGTATCATTTTTTAATCTATCTGCTTTTCTTTCTGTCATGTATTGGGGTGAATAAAATTAAATATCATCTGGATATTGTTGCATCTTTGACACACTTCTGTTCCTTCAGTATGAAATTTCATATGACTATAGCACACGGATACGATTTTCACTCATCAGACTGGCAAGCGATTTAAAGCTTTCTACCATTCTTTGAGGAGACAAGGGAGGGTAGGCATTCGCACATTCATGGTGGGTGTAAAATTTGGTAACAGTCTTCTGGGGAACAATTTGCCAGTATACATTAAATTTTAACTGTGCCCAGGAAGCTCTTTTACAGAAATTACATCATAGTACAGATGTTCACCGAGGCATTGCGTTAGCAATGGACACCACTTACTTTTCCATCAATGAGGGAATAATTAAAATATGATAGATCTGTAAAAGTGGATACAGAGCAGCCATGCAAAAGAAAGAGGAGATATATATTGAATGCACATGCTATGCTCAATTATTAAGAGAAAAAATAAAATGAAGAATAGTATGTAGAAGGTTATCCTATTTTCCTATAGACAATAATAGCTAAATGAATTTACGCATATCAGTAAGAAAGTTGCCTGGAAGAATATCACCAAACTCAGGTGGATGGATGGAAAGTGGACACTGAGAGGGTCTGACTCCTTCCCTTTTATGTTACACTTATAAATCTTAGAAGTAAAATTAGTTTACAGATTTTTCTGCTAACATCCAATCCTCAAACCAGCACTTATTCCACTTGGTCAGCATTTTTCTCTCTTCCTAAAAACTACTCTCCATCCAAAATAAATATTTCTACTGTGCCACAAAACAAATTATTCAGCTTTAAAATTGCAAAGCCTTTGCCATATAGTAAATTCCGCTAAACCATGGCAAAACTCCATCTTCAGTTCAGAAAAACATTTATGTCTGACCAGTGGGAATGATGATAAATTGTTTGTGTTACTCTTTGTCTTCTGGGGAAATGTTTTCATTAAGTCTGAATGCTATCTAATGATTGAGGCAGGAAAGTTTGAGAAAAGCGACTACTGTTATTCAATCACTGCATCCAGAGGACATTAAGATGGATCAAGGAGGGAAAAAGTAAATGGTAACGCTATCTGCTCCTGGGCTCGTCTTGCTACCCAAGCTCCCATTGCAAGAGGTGGAGTGAAACATCTTTCTCACTGACAAGTAACTTTCTTTCTCTCTTGCAGCAAAGTATGTTATACTCTATTGTTGAATATTTTCTTAGTGTTATGAGTATATGTGTGTGTATGTGTGTGTGTGTTTAATTCACAAGGAATGGCAGAGATTAAATAAGTGTCTGAGAAATACGTTCTTTTTGCTTTCCCTAATATTGCCGCATCTCAAATTTTAAAATAATTTCATTGCTGCAAACAATTCTATAAGCTCCATAACATGTATGGCTCTGTCATTTTTAAATATATTAACAATTTAAAATATTAAGAAATTGTGAAATAGATGTGTTACTCCATATTCTGCTTTTTGAGTTAAAATACTAATCATTTTCCATGTTTCTTTATAAACATGATCCAATAGCATCAAATCAAGAAAATCGTTATAATATATTTAATCACAAACAACCCCTCAACATTTGGTATACTTCAGTTTTTGATACTATCTATGATGTTGTGGTGAATATATTTATATTTCTGGATTTCCTCTCTTTTAATTTATTACCGTTGGAGATATTTCTGAAAATAAAATTACTGTATTGAACAACATGAGTTGAGAGGCATGGCTAAATTGCCCTCAAGTTTAGCATTACATAGTTAGCAAAATATTGATAATATTGTCAACTAGGTCTTATTAAATTCCACAATAATTTAGAATATTTATATACCATAAAACAAATGGTAGTGAGTAACCAATCCTAATTGATTTTAATTTACTTATATATTTAAATAAGGCAACGTAGTTTTTTCAGAAGTTTTGAGGTCCTATATCTACCTGGCTACTGAAAAGTTCAGTCTCGTTTTATTTTGAGGCCCTTCTTCCTTCCTGGCTTTCTGTGGTTTTATGCACTGCGGTGATTTGGAGTAAATATTGTTGGTCTTCAGTTTTTTATGGTCTCCACTGCAGTGTCTGTCATCTACGCCAATCTGATCCATTCACATTTGCCAAATTCATCTACCCATATTTCTACCTAAGCTTCTGAGGCCACCACATCTAAGGTTATGCCTTTCCATTATGCTTACAGTTAAAATTGATTACAGTAAAAGGATACAGATTGAAATCAGCAAAGGAAAGGCACATGGGGCAGAGTCCTGAAAGGGACAGGCACCCACTTCCATGTGTCTTTTCCATGTGTCTTCTCCTGGTAGAATCTGAAAGACAGTGCTTAACCTCCCGGCAATGATGTGTGACAAAATGTACGAAGTATCACCGACCACGTTAGCTCACCTGAGTCTTGGTGGGCAGCCTTTTCACTGGGGGCTGGTCACTTAGCCACGGCCGAACACCTTCAAGGGCCACAACCTTCTTTGGTGCTCGCAGGGTGGGGACAACCCGGGCACCCGGCGTTGAGTCTTTGCTCACACTTAGTCACTGTACCTGTCTCACTTGAGTTCTTCAAAACAGAAGAGTCCTTTGTTTTCTTAGGGTATGGCAACTCCTAACTCCTTAGAAGGTCTTGGAATTTAAAAAGGTAGAGCTTTTCTTTGAAAAATGTAACACTTTTTACTCTCCATAATGTAGGGAATCTCAGACTTTCAAGAACAATCACAGTGACTTCCCTGCCCTCTTTTAGGAGAGCAAGATAGAAAAAAAACTTCTCCTTCGTCTTGGACACACTCAGAAGAAAAAAATTAATCCTTTATCAGGTTATTCTGTCACAGATATAATATATTCCCTGAGTCATCACAGTTATTTTAAGATGCTAAATTATGAGGTTGATTTGTTACACAGCAAGAGTGATCAGAACTCTTAGATTTGCACATATAGTTAATAAATTATATATGAATCATTTTATGACTGTGCTTGGCTTCCATTTGGACAGTCAAATTCTGCTACATGAACTAAAATTTAAAGTTGTTTATAATATCTCTTTACAAAAATACAATTATGAATTTCCTACTGATGGATTCTTTTGGGCTTCATTTTTTTTGTTTTGTTTAATTTAAATATGTCATAAAGAAGTGATTATTAATTTTAACACTAAATATTAGCAAACATATGGGCACATATATTCATATGTCCAACTCCATGTTCCTTACCACACAGAGCAAACTTTGGAGAGCTAGCTACACTCACTTTTATGTAGTCTTCAGGAGGTGACCTATGCACATACGAGCATCTACTTCTATCTATAATTTTTATACAGATTTTGCTAAATTATATGCTACACCGTAACTTGGTTTTTCCTAAAATATATATCTTGAAAATCATATAACTATTTTCCTGTGTCTTGGCTTGTATTTTAATTTTACTTATGGCACTTTAACCTTGTATCTTTTTTGATGGTTTTGTAGTCAAATGTATTTTCTTTGTGAAAGTCTAAAGATTTTGGTCGTACTCTCAAAGACCATTTTGGCTCTAATACAGAAATATTCCAAATAGAAGAAATATTAATATCCTTATATTTTGATATTTCCCCTTCTTATTTATTGCCAAACATTTTAAAATCATAAGTGAGTGAGATATCTCCCAAAGGACTACCAAGTCATCACAATCACATTTTTAAAAAAATATAGAATTTCTACTGATTTAAATTAAATTTTTATTATATTTCAAATTATCATTTTTGCTATGTATTTATAAACTTCATAGCTAATTACCTTGATATATCTATATATGTACCATCACAACAATGTTTTAATTATTGCATTTTGTCATATATTTTAATACCTGGTAGAGCTACTCCATGACTTCATTTTTATTTTCAGAATTTTCTGGGCTAGACTGGCTTGTTTATTTTGCAAATAAAATGAAGCAAAGGGAACATAGCCTACTAAACTTTTAAGTGCATATAATGCCAAAGAAGCACAAGCCTGGATTAAAAAGCCTTTTATGGTTCAAGTCTTAAAACAAACTTCAGGCCTCCAAAGATATACTAACAAAAGTGGCAATGAAAACTATATAGTCACTAAGGAATGTACACTTCACAAAACTCACTTCAGATGTGTCCTTGAGAATAATGATTAAGAAAAAAATCTCCCAGAGACCCAAGGACCACGGAAAATATTGAGAAAGCAAGTTCTTCCCAGAAGGCAGAATTTCATCTTGGGAGATAGAGACAATGTCTCTCTCCATGGCAGAAAACAGATTTTTTTCTCATCCAGGATTATAATCATATACTGTGTCATTGTATTATAATAATAGAAGAATGTCTCCCACTAGGGCAAAAGTTAGCAGAATTGGTAGTAGTGTCTTTCTAAGATTGGGAGTTTCCTAAGCTCAGATTCCTCAGCTGTGATACAGATCCACTGAGTGAACAGTATTAATCTGAGACACTCTAGTCATAGGACTTGGGGTTTCAATAGAAACTGATGCAAACACGATGTTCATGTTACATGCCGTACCATAAGTGATAACAGTTCTTTGTCTTTGACCCAGTAGTCTTGTGATTTTTCTCATCATCAAAGACACTATAGCAGAATAACTGTTAGCTTACAAGTGGGGTAAAATCTGTGACCCTAGAGAGTTTTTGATAACAACTTATATTTTCAATGTTTGGGCCACCTTAACACCAGAAGCTATATTGGATGGGATACAAAGAACTGCACATCAGGTGACGAAGCTGGACTTTATGCTACATGCAGTTACCAGACAAGAATTTGCGTTATTACTTTTGGTAAGAAGATGAGTATGGGGGCCAGCCCAGTGGCATAGTGATTAGGTTTGTGCACTCCACTTCGATGCCTGGGTTCATGGTTCAGATTCTGGGTGTGGACCTACACACTGCTCATCAAGCCATGCTGTGGAGGCATCCTACATATGAATTAAAGGAAGATTGGCACAGATGTTAGCTTAGGGCCAAGGTTCCTCACCCAAAAAATAAAAAAATAAAAGGTGAGTACGTTCTGTTTGTGTAGAGTTAGTAGGTGAGGTTTATCGCCACCAAATTCACATGTTAAAGTCCTAACTCCCAGTACTTCATACTGTCACCTTATTTGGCAATAGGATTGTTTTATATGGAATCACCTGAGATGAAGTCATTCAGGTGGGCCTTAATCCAGTGACTCATGTCTTTATAAAAAGAGGAAATTTGGGCACAAAAACATTCACACAGAGAGAATGCCATGTGAAGATGAAGGGAGGTATGAGAGTGACACTTCTCCAAGCCCAGAAATGCCCAAGATTTCCAGCAAACTACTAGAAACAAGGAGAGAGGCATAGGACTGATTCTTCCTCATAGCCTTCAGAAGGAAGCAAATTTACTGACACGTGATCTCAGACTTCTAGCCTCCAGATTAGAAGGCAATAAATTTCTATTGTCTAAGTCACTTGGTTTGTGGTCCTTTGTTATGACAGCTCTAGCAAACTAATGCATGTAGGAGAAGGGTGAAACGGATGTATGGAAATCGGAAGAGCAGAGTCTGCTAATTGAATGCCCAATATGTGTCCTTTTACTTCTAAGATCACATTTAAACTACATTTTCCAGTCTACCTTGTATTCTGGTAGGGACATGCATCCGAGTTCTGGCTATTCCAACGTAGATATAAAGGGCAAAAACACCACTCCTGAGCCTGGGCATAAAACCTTTGACTCATTATTGTTCATGACCTTTCTTCTTTCAGTGGTTGTCTTTGAAGCCATGTTTTGAAGACAAAAGAACCAAAAAATTTTAAAAAGTGAGTCTCTGAATCAATTTACTTTTGAAGTTTATGAGAGTGAAAAATGTGTTAAATCACTGAGATTTTGGATTTTATGTGCTAAAGTTGCTAACGTTATCTTGACCAATACACAATAACAACTTCCTTACCACTAAACTGAACACATTAGACAGATACATAATTTGGGAGCATTTTGGAAAGTGTAGTGTGTTGGGATGATGGGTGAGTGAGGAGATATTGAACCACAATTCTACTTTATTGGGTAGTATTTACAGTACGATTTAATAAAAGATACTTTGTTGGATCCTATATGTACTGAATAACATGATAAGAGTGGAGAGAACCACACTCTTTGGTGGGAGGATTACCCAGATTTCCATGGGGGAGGAATAAGCATGAGCTATCAAAATGCTAACTCTAAGTACTTCATAATGCAACATTTTCTGAACTTAAATTGCTTTCTATTTGGATTTAAATTGGTTTTAAAGAAACATGTTTTTCTTAAGATATTAATTTTCCCTGAGCACCATCTACGAGTGAATACTTTAGATTTAAAAGATAAACATGAAGAGCCACTTCTAGAATGGAGGCATGAGGAGAGCTGCAGGTTAGCTTTCCAGCAAAACAACCATAACTGGTGAAAATTTTTAAAAGAGAAAATATTTAAAGTCTATGGAGACTTTCCTAAGGGAATACAACAAATTAAGAAATGTTTATTCAAGAAAATCTGCATTTTGGTAAGAAGAGCAATAGTCGGCCCTTGAGCCTTAATCTGCTCCCTCTCCCCCAACTCCAGAGATGAGCATGACAGCATCTCTACTCTTGGCAGATGTTGTGAAGAAGGTAGGCTTTCTCTGCCTTCAGCAACCAGTCAAGCGCTGCAGCATCTCCCTAAGGGAGGCAAACGACCAGCATTTATCATTCCCCCAAGCTCCATGTTGCAGAGTCTAAATTCCAAACTAGTGTAGCCAAAAGGTTGGGGCTTCTTTCCTCTGTCTGACTTTCCTTCTTCCACCCAGCCCACCCTCATAGGGTGGTGGTTCTGGAGCTGGGAACCTGATGGCTACTGTAGCTATTTAACAAGAACATGATTGCCTTTTGACCTTGTTCCCAACACAGACAGAGATGAATCTTGTCTTGCTGTTTTCTTGTTTAACTTGAGGGGTAACAGGAGTCTTGAAGATTTCTGAGTTTGTTTTTCAGGACAAAGAGAATGCCCTTGGGGAGAATGTGATCATCAGATGGCTGGCCCTCAGCAGCCATTGAGGCTCAGAAGTAAGATTGCCCAGGGGCTTATTGGGAGTGACCCCTTTGTTTCCCCGAAGCTCCTCCTCCAAATCTCCTCAGCTCTATAAAATCCTCTTGATTTCTGTTCTTGGGAAGGCAGATTTGAGTGAACCCAGGCTCTTGCCTTCTCATTTCAGCCAATTAGAATAAATCTTTCTCCACGTCCAAGCACTGATGTCTCAGTGTTTGGCTTCTTGTGCTTTAGGCACACGAATTTAAGATTAAGATGTTCAGTATCGGGTCCACCTCAGGAGAGGAAGACTGAGAATACTGGGGCCCTATGCATTCTTGCCCCAATCTGCTTGTAGGGCAGAGGTTCTGTTTAGGTAAAGGCAAGGTCAGAAGGCCAGAGGCATCTGGTCCACACGGAGCCTTGCTCATAAAGCAGGAGTGTCTCTCTGAGAGAAGTGGGCTACTCTCTCTGTTCTCAGCTCAGAATCAGTGGCTAAGAGATTTTGCCCAAAGGGCAAAGAAAGGCCATAAGAACCCAGAGCTCCAAAGCTCTTCCCAAAGGAATTGACTATATTTAGAACAGAGTGTGGGGAAATTAATGCATAAGGTAATCTGAGAAACAGTGGAGATTTTGGTGGTAGGCAATTTAGAGGAGGCTGATTGCACCATGAGACCCACAAATTAATCTATGGGCCAGCTGCTCTATCAGAAAGAACTAGGGAAAGAAACAGATAAGAAAGCCTTATTGGAGTCAGAACAAACCTTGAAGATTGACCTCAAAAATATCGCTGCAGGGCCTCAGACTTAGTTGGATTAGTCTGGGGAGAAATTTACACCACACAGCATGGTCAAAACCAATAAAGCAGTCAACTGACAATTAGTAGAGCCTAATTGCTGTGTGTGATACCAACAGAGGCAGACAGCCTAAAAGAGAGAAACATGAGAAAGTCAGAGGGCCCTGCTAAAGCCACTGACATACCAGGGTGTTTGTGCACATGTCTAAGGCTGGCTACACCCTCTGAGGAGTGACAGTAGGGGCCTTACACGATACTTTATTAAAATAGCCCAGCCAAGTCTCTAAACAAATAAGCAGACAACAAGCAAACAAACAACAACAAGAAGCCCTGGAGAGGGCAGACCAGTATCCAGAGTGCTACAATATATTATCAAAAATTCAGTTTTCAACAGAAATTTGAAAAACATGAAAAGAAACAGGAAAGTGGATCCCATACATAGAAAAAAAGCAGGCAACAGAAACTTCCTGGGAGAGGGCTCAGATGTTAGACTTAACAGACAAACATGTAAAAGAACCATTATAAATATATTCAAAGAAATAAAGGAAGTGATATTTAAATAAATAATAAAGGTAAAATGACAATGTCTCATCGAATAAAGAATATCAATAAAGAAATAGAAATAATAAAAAAAGAATCATATGGAAACTCTGGAATTGAGAAGCACCATAACTGAAATAAAGCTTTCACTAGAGGGGCACAACAGTAGATTTAAAATGTCAAATGAAATTGCTGGTGAACTTGAAGGTAGAGCCATAGAGATTATGCAATCTGAAGAGCAAAGAGAAAAAAATTAAGAAAAAGAAACAAATCTTCAGAGAAATATGGGACACCAACATACACACAATTGGAGTAGCAAAAGAAAAGGAAAAAGAGAAAGAGACAGAAAAAATATTTGGAGAAATAATGGCTGAAAACTTGCCAAGTCTGATGAAGATAGACAAATGTTCACTAAGCACATGAAAAATGTTCAATTATCCTTAAGCATCAGGAAATGCAAAACTAAATCATAACGTGAAACTATCTCACATCCACTAAGATGGTTATAATCAAAAAGATAAATAAGCATTGGCAAGGATGTGGACAATTTGGAAACTTCACACATTGCTACTGGGAATGTAAACTCGTATTATTACGTTGGAAACACTCTGACAGTTCCTTAAAAGTTTAAACTTGAAGTTATCATCTGACCCAGAAATTCCATTCTTAGGTATACAGTAAGAGATTTGAAAACACATATCCGCAGAAACACTTGTAAACAGATGTTCATAGCAACATTATTTATAATAACCCAAAAGTGGAAAGAACCCAAATGTCCATCAACTGATAAACAGAAAAATAAAATACCATACATCCATACAATGGAATGTTTTCTTCACAATAGAAAGAATGAAGCATTCATTCATGCTGCAACATGAGTGAACCTCAAAAAGATGATGTTGGGTGAAAGAATCTAGTCGTAAAGGCTACATATTGTATTGTTCTGTTTATAAAAAATGACCAGAATATTAAATCTAGAGACACAAAGTAGATTAGTGGTTGCCTAAGACTGAGAGCATTGGGGAAGGAATAAGAGTGACTATGAACGTCTACAAGACTTGTTTTTGGATGCTGACAAGAGTCTAAGATCAATTCTAGTGATGGTTGTCCAACTCTGAGAACATACTAAAGACTATTGAATTTTACACTTGAAATGTATGAATTATATGGTATGTAAATATGTGCGTCATAATCTCATTAAAGACGTTATATTTTTAAAAAGTGTCATCATAGACCTCAAGAGGTTTACACTCTACTGAGAAAATAAATATATTTATAGGAACAATCAAAATTTGATAAGGGCCATGAAATATTTATGAACAAACTAACACTGTGTTGCTAACTGCGTTGTGGAGCTGTTTAATTTTAGAGGACTAGATTAGAACTAATGTAAAAGGTGGAACTTGGGCTTCAGAGTGATATCCATAGATACTGAATGTACACTGTGAGAAAAGAATGAGAAATAGAAAAGATAGCATCTTCTGGAATGGAGTAAATTGCACAGCAGAGAATTGGCTTTGAAAAATGCAACATCTAACATGAGAAGGAACTCAAATCATGGCAGGCCTTGGATGTCAGGGTAAAAAGTTTGTTCAATACTCTAGCTTGAGAAAGTTTTTCAAAGATTTAAGTAGGGTAGTCAAAAATGACTATACTAGTTGTTTGCAGTTTCTTGGTAATGGAAATTTCTCAGTTTTCAGTGATGGTTGTTAAGGAATTTTGATTGTTGGAGATATACAATTTCTCAAGGCTGACTTGGTTTGTAAGGCTTATATTTGTTTATTCTCAAGAAATACTACTTTGAAATATGACAAAGTTGTTCATCTTTCATGGTCAGCGAGAAGACTGGCAGATGATACCCTACTAAAATTTATTTGCATTCTCTGTTGGTTTTCGGAAATCTTAATTATCTAGAGTAAATTAAATAAAGTGATGTTATAGAAAGTTCAGAGATTTTGATCACTTCCTAGATTTTTACTTACTATCAGATTCATGCTTTTGGAAAAGTAAAAATTCTGTACATTCAAATCAAGAATCTTGGATTTTTTTTATTTTAAATGACTGCGGAAATGTCACCTAATGTAATATTATCCTGCTATATCAGCAAGAAAATTCAACCCTAGCAGAACATGTAATATAAATTTCTCTGATTCAGTGTCACATACTTTCCAAAGTTAGTCTTATAAATTCAATATTTAGCTTCAAAATGTAAATATTACATTTTAATAGTGGCATTGTTATCGTTATTAATTTATTATAATTATATGATTTATTATTTATTTAAGTATTTTTATGGCTATGTGTGTGTTTTAAATAAAAATAGTCATAGAACTGAAAATTATATCAGAGATATTAACTGCCACATCCACCCTTGTCATTTTGTAGATAAAACTGAGTCCAAGAAAGATTGTGAGGGACACATGGGCTTACTACAATTTCAGTGCCAAACCTGGGATACAGTTCAAACATCTTAAATTCAAGTTCAGTGACTTTCCTTATATACTATCCAATAGATTAGCTAACAATAGTCTGGATCATATAGGAAACCTAATAAAAACATGTGACATGGTAATAAATGATTTCTATTTCGGGGGATTTGGACTGTATAGGATATAACAAGCCCCAAAGCCGTTTATTATCTTCTGCTATATGGCATTCAGTTATGGGGCCCTATTCGAACTCAGATCTTTGAGGATGGCAAGGGGTCGGTTAAGTCAGTTCAGCCAAGCGCTAAGTCCTCGTGTTTGGCTGCAGTGCTGCTGGTATTTGCCTACCTCGGAGTGATCACAGTCTTGCTGAGTGCTCTGATACAGTATGAGAGACAGGAATTGCATTAGGCTTGAGAATCAAGATGCAGTTACCTTCTGCTTTTTTCCAGATTTCCTGTGTGACAAACGTCAGAATTAAACCGTTGCAACATTCAGCACATTTTTATCCAGATAAATATTGAAAACATATTTAATGCAATATTGAAGGGATTATAGCATTCAGAAAAGGGAAAGTCTGACTAATGCAGCAGCTGCACCGCATTCCAGCGCACTCAAGCCATTGCCAGCATTTATTAGCCAGTCAAGTCTTTGACAATAAACAATCTGCGGTCCAGCTCATGCTCTCTAGCAGATAGTTGTTGGAAGTTTGTTTTCACAACAGTATTAACAGCTCTTGTTTCTGCAGGTTGCCTATTGTTAGCTGCTTAACTGACATCAGAAGGCTTTTGGTCAAGCTTTAAATGGACTTTTAATTGCATTCTCACAGATGATATTCTTATGATAATGATCCATTTTGCAGAAGGTAAGTAAGTTAATATATATCAAAAAAGAGGAATCCCAAAATAGAGTATCTGTTAATGGCAAAAATTGAGCTGGTGGCTTCTTAAAACTTGTATCTAAAAATAAAATGTATCTAAAAACAAAAGATGTGTATCATTTTTTTGAGCCTTCTTCCAAATGAGATGTCACTGTTTACATCTCTTTATAGCTTATAGCACGAGGTTAGAGTCAGACCTGCTTTGCCACAGCTTTCCACAGAGAGGCCATAGTGGTTACAGAAACTGTGTCTTTCCTGATTGGATGGTCTTTGCTCTGAATGAACTGTTTCCAGGTCATACTAGTTGTTCAATATTTTAAATATCACATTTGGATAGAATGGATCATTAATGTAACCAAAAATCATTTTTACTAGTGAAAATTGGAAGGTATCCAAATGACATGCCAAAGAAATAATTAAAACAAGAAGAACGCAGTCTGTGCAGGATGGGAAAGAACTGCAGTAAGCATCGCATATTCTGTCTAGTCTCATTTTGGTCAGTAACAAATATTTATGGAATACACAGCAAAGCCTGGGAATAGAGTTTTTGTTTGTAAAATAGAATAAAGCTAAGTGACTCAATAAATTGTTGAAACAATATATACATTTATCTTTGTCTCTTCAGGCTCCTACCTACTTGAACAGACTGAATGGCTTATAAACAAGAAACATTTATTTCTCACACTCTGGAGGCTGGAAAGTCCAAGGTCAAGGCACCATTATGGCTGTGTTCTGGTGAGGACCTGCTTCCTTGTTCGCCGATGGCGTCTTTTTGCTGTATCCTCACAATGGGGAAGGGACAAGGGATCTCTGTGGGGCTTCTCTTGTAAGAACACTAATCCCACGCACGAAGCCTCTACTCTCAGGACCCAAGCACTTCCCAAATGCCCCACCTCCTAATATCAACATCCTTGGGGTTTAAGATTTCAACAAATGAATTTTGGGAGGACATAGATATTCAGACCATAGCAATATTACACTTGCATATTCACAATTTGATAAAAACAACTAGTCTCATGAGCAAAAATATCAAAATGAAGTGAAAAGTTTAATAAACCTTCTGGATACATGTGCCATTGTAACATTCAGGTTAAAAAATGTGTCATTTTTTTACTTGTATTACAGAGAGTATATTTGCCTAATATAATAAATAAAATACACATATTTTTCTTACATTTTTCCCAAAAAGAACTTTGATGAGTAGATGGAAATACAATACTTGTTTGTTCAAAAGCCTTACCGGTTCATGCATAACACTACAGATATTTATTCAGCTAGGACTTAAAAATGCTAATACTTTATACTGTTTAGCAGTGAAATATTTGTAGGGAAAGTGCCTTTCTGAACATTTAATAGTTATATCCTAAGACTCAGTCTAAATACTTCTTTATGTAAAGAAAAGTGTAATCCCCTTCTGTGAAGACTTCACCACTTCTTTTGTGCCTTATTGTTTTTTATTAAAGTACCTATAAAATTGGTAATGATTTTTTGTTTAGATTTTCCCCACCTATCTAAAATATATATATATATATATAAGCTCCTCAAGGAGATAACAGGCATGGAAAATTATATAATGTCATACTACTGACTAAGAAAAAAAGCTTTTTAGAAAGCAAAATTATAACACTTTGCTTCAACACGTTCATTGAATCAATAGGAGCAACCATAAACCATAAGTCTGGGATGGGAGATTATGTTGATTTCGTATGCTTCCACATCAGCACATTAAGTAAAGGCTATCATATTTTTGTAAGTATCTGTAAAGAAATGATATTTCTATGAAGTAACCACCTACAGCTCTGATGGGGATAGAGTATTACGCCTCCCCATTCTCCCATTCCTACAAAGAAGATACTTTTCTGAGAGTTTGTGTTATCAAAATACAGGGTTGAGTTAACTCCTACATGACTCCTACATATAGACAGTTGCCTCTCTAGGAAAAGGAAAAGATTGCTACAAGGTGGAAAGATTCATTTTATAGATTAATATAAATGGTTAACTGATCTCAAATAGGCAATAACAGTTAGCTTGGACTTAAGTTTTGAAGTTATTTTAAACCGTGCTTTAAATTTTATCTATAGTCCTATAAACTATCCTATGATCTGGCTTAATTAAAATAATTCTGTTAATTGAATACATTTATTTTTATAGATACTGAATAATGTTTTACCTTAATTCTTTATCATATACATCTCAAAAGTTTAACTGCCTGAAAGTTTCATAACCTCTTCACAAATATGATAAAGAGGCTCTTAAGATAGTAATTTAAGTTTAAGAGGTATGCTTAGATTATTCAAACTTAATTTGGTGACCCAATTGACCACATTTACACATTGTAAACCCCTAGAGACCAAAAACAAAACTAAATATGCTACATTAAATGTTTAAAGGTCACATTACTTTGTTACATAAATGTGGATGCTTATAAATATAGAATTTCATTTTTATGATGTTCGTATTTATGGGGGGAGAAATCATATTGGTTACGTTTCTGTCACTGAAATAATTTCAAAAGACTTTCTAGATAAAACATATTAAAGGTAGATAAATAAGAGAAGCCAATGTTTAAATTTTAATAGTAAAGTATATAAGCCTCTGTATACATGTAAATATAGAGTATGAATTGCTAGTAAAATGCTATATGTGACTAACATATTATTGGGTCTTTATCTTTTGCATTAACTTTTATCTTTATATTTGTGGTTTTACAATTGAAGTCCTAGAGATATTTGCATTTAATTTCCTGAGTTTAGATTTCCACTTTTACCTCAAAATATTTATTGAGGTTAATACCCAAGGGGAAAAGTTTACTTTTTTGGGGGTCCTTTATAACTTAAAAAGTCTGAAAATTATTTCTACTATTTTTTAGGAAACTATATCCTCTTGTAGATTAAATCCATGAATGAAATACTTTAATCAGGCAAGTTGTTATATTAAAAAAATTATGCAATTTGTAAATGGAGTTGAAATGGAAATCTGTGTGTGATTTAAGTGATAAAATAGTATTATAATTATGAATTATGGAAGAAAAACATCCCCTAAACTCCCAGCACATTTACCTGGGCTTCATTGAATTTTCTTTTGTGTTTATGTTCATGAAGAGTCCCAGAAAGTTCTCAAAAGGAAAAAAAAAGGAAACTATGTCACCACTGGCAAATAGGATGTCAGCCACTATAAGAGTTCATGGCTCCCTGGCTGTGAAGACCAAGTCTTGTGGTGAAGAACACTGCCTTCCTCCCTGTTATAATCATTCATTAACGTACGCTTTCAGAAAATTGCTTTTGATTTATATCAATGTAAATTCAATAGCTGTACTAACTTTTTTCACTATTTTGTAAGTCTGAAATTGTAAAAGTGAAAATTTAAATATTTTTTAAGAAGAAAAATAAATGAACCAGCGTGGTCAGCCCACGGCTGAGCTGTTCAGTTCTCCACTCCACTTCGGCGGTCCAGGGTTTCACCAATTCAGATCCCGGGCATGGACATGGCACCACTTATCAAGCCATGCTGAGGTGGCATCCCACATGCCACAACTGGAAGCACCCAGAAGTGAAAATACACAACTATGTACCGCGGGGCTTTGGAGAGAAAAAAGGAAAAATAAAATCTTAAAAATAAATAAATAAATAAATAAATAACTAAATGAACCAAAGGCACATGTTTCAACATAAGTAACTTCAAAACTTAAAACTCTTAGAAAAACTTAAAAACTCTTAAATCTGTTCTTGTTATATATTTACATTTCGGAAACCTGCAAAACTATTGCATATATTCGTTTTATAGTATGTACATCAAATAAAGAAGAAATGTGTGACAAAGGAACCGATTATTTTCATTTAGAACTGATCCACAAGTGAGAGATAATTTGAAATTTTGCTTTAGAAATATTTAGTTGTCCCCATGTTTATCCCCTATGCCCTAAAATTGGGAAATTTGATTCTCCCATATCCCAGCAGAGGGTAGGAGGTTGATTCCATAGAGAGCATATAACAAGAGTGTGTCTAGATTGAGGACAACAAGCAGGTGGAAAATGGAAGCATTATACAGAAAACGTAGGATTAAGTCAAAGTTTACCTTTTTAATATGGAGATACTGTCCCACCTCCAACCTCTTCTCATACTCAGTTCCCAAAATAGAGGCATTCAATATTATATCTTATAATCGTGAGCTCGCTGACACGGTGGTGGGGTTGAAGCTTCTGAATCTAACAATCAAGCCAGATTACTAAGAGAATTTAAGAAGTACTCATCAACAAGGGAGACCCATGTTTCATAAGACATACTTATCTAGACAAAGTTTCAATCAGATTTAAATGCCTTGTATTAAAAGATAAGCAGACAATCATAATCAAGAACTATCTGGGGAGGTCTCCAATATGAAATAAACAGACCAAAAAGATAAATAAGCAAAAAAGGAACCTGAAGGAAACACAATAGACAAGAAGAAAAAATTATTATCATTGACATTCTCAGAAGGATAAACGTATCTGGGCAAGAAGACCAAGATGTAAGAGAAAAGGGAGACTCAGGCAACAAAAAGGAACTTTTGGAAATCTAAAATATATAGCAGAAGTGGAAACTCAATATATTGACTGAAAAATTAAATTAAGGAAGTGTCCCATAAAGGAAATCAAAAAGACCAATTTATGAGTAACAGGAAAGTAAAGGACAGAAAATCAGAGGATCAGGTCTGGAGTCTCAACATTAAATAAAAAGAGTCCCTACAAGAGAGAACAGAGTAAGAAAAGGGTGAGAAAACAAATTAATCCAAGAAATTATTCTCAGAAGGAAAGAATTTGTTTTTTGAGTAAATAGACTGAACAAGTGCTTCGAATGCTGGAGGAAAATGGATCTGCCTCTGCATATGGTTCTCGAATTTCTGAACATCGTTACCAATGAGAAAAGCATGATTTTCCTAGATGGAAAATAAAAATTATTATACAAGGAATCACAGACCACATCTGAAGCTAAAAAACAGTGGAGGATGCCTCAAAATACTGAGGAAATGTTTTTCCAATCTAGTAGTATTCTGTTCCTAAAAGGGTATCAATTGAATGTGATTGCAGATATGTTGATATGCAAAGTGTTAAAAAACTATTTACCTCCATGCACGCATTCTAAAAAAGCTACTACTGCATAGGCTTAAAAGAAAATCAATTAATAATTAGCTAATTAAAGCTACAGGGTTTAAGACATAAAAAAAGAGGAAAACAGAATCCTAAAGTGAAAAAGAAGGAAAGTCTAGAGATCAAACAAGTCAGAGAATTTCAGAAATTGCTGGGAGACACGTCTCCAAAAAGATGATTTTTGTAAGGACATTTGATGCATTTGCATATATTTAGAAAGATATTTTATTTCTAGAGGTAAACTTAGGATTGGTGATTGCTACATAGAACTGGTGATTACTACATAGAAAAGTAAGCAAATAGAAAGTTAGCTACAGCAGGGAAAACAGTAAGTCGTTCAAGAAAAGAAAAAATAACAGTAATATTCTGTATGACTTAGATGCGAATTATGTCTAGTCATAATAATATAAATGCAGACTATTGACCCAACCAGAGCTATAACTATGTTTAGAAATGGACAGAAGGAAATTGTGCTTGTGGATGTGGTGGGAAAGAGAGCTAAATGCTGAAGACATAGAGATAAGTAACAAATGCAATCGCTAACATAATTAAAAGTAATTGCCTCTGGGAAACAGTAAATGATAAGAGTTTTTTTTGAGGAGGAGTTACAAGACTGACATTTTTCATAAAGAAAAGTTTGACTCTTTAAACAACATATAAGTTTGAGAAAATTAAATATAATTTTGACTAAGAAATGATCATTTAAAAAAGCGATTATATGAAATGGGAGAATAAAATACAATTCTGTCCAAGAGAGAAAACCTCATTCTTGAGTGCTTAGGTATGGGGAGAAGAACCATAGTGACAGCAAAGCTTATGGGGAATGCTGGATTGTGGGTAATTCTACATGACCTATACAAGTGTACATCCTCAGTCTTGCTCCTTCATTCCTCTGAGACTGCTTGCAAATTCGTTGCAATTCTCTCTCAATGATCACCAGATGGAATGTTATTATATATTCTATTATATTCTTTGATCTGATAGAATACAGTTTACATTTAAATCTAATCCAATTTTATGAAGAAAATGTCTCATGTTTAAAATATCACAAAATGCTAAAAGAACATTTATGGTACAATAAAATGCATGATTATAAACACTATTACAAATCACACCACACATAAAACCACTTTAACTTTTAACCAGATTATTATCTGGAAGACAATGGACACATTCTGAGATCCAGAGCCATTGCTCCGATGTTTTAAATTAAAATGGAATTGTGCCAGCAGAAAAAAAAGACCAAGAGCATGGACACAAAAAATAAACAGAATAAGCCTAAAAAGTATCAAGACAAATTTAATGTGTTCTAAGAGAGCTGTGATTTGAAATCAAATATCATTGAATTATTTTAAAATCATAATACTAAATTATCAACACATTAACAGATTAATTTTGAAGCTTTCCTGCAGAAAGGATCAGATAAGTGTATTACACTGGCCCGGAGAATGACATCACAAATAAGTATATCCATTTTGCAGACTGTTGGCCAAACAACAACATATTTGGCAGCATAAATGAGTAAGGGAAAAGAAGTATGCTTTTAAACTTCTCCAAAATACTCTTGTTAAACCCAACTCATGATTTCAGATTATGTACAGCCCAGGGTTAAAAGGAACAAGGATGGAGTTGGATTCAGACTAGATATGTGTTAAATTGGTAGAAATAAATGTCGTGAGTGCTAATAGTCAACATGATTGATTACAAAGAAAATTATTTTCCAAAATGCAGCATTAATTGTGTTTTTCAAGGAAAATTTCATTAATAAAATGGAAATAGTTTACTAAAGGTGCTTAGTTTGTTAACGCAAAAATAATCATTCAACCTAAACCGCTAAACAACTCACTTTATAAAGTAGAACAGCAATTTATGTTTATACTTTCAAAGTTGTGTGTGTGTGTGTTTCAAGGTGTGAGGGGGTTGGCATTTTGTTCTTGGAAGTTTTCCTTAATTTTTCGTCATTCGAATACAATTCTATCATGAAATGGAGTTCATTTTAAGTTCAGATATAAAAAATAAAATTGTATACCATATGCAACTGACTATAACCAAATAAAGATATTTATTTTAGTTTAGGAGAGATGATCAAATACCTAGGAGATTCTAGAAGCCCAGACACTGCAATCCATAACCAGGTATGGAGGTCTGATTCAAGCAACACGTCTACCCAAGAAACCTAGAACAGAAAGACAAGCCTGGACCTGAGTAAATGCATTTCTCATTTATGAGCCCATGAATGTTTTTCTATCCTAATACGAGCTTTTACCAAAAATATTCCTCGTTTTGGTCTGTGGTTAAAATTCTCTTGATTCTCTCTTCTCAAAGATCTGGAAGCACATGAACCGTCCGAAGTGATATTCAAAGAGCCTAACTCTAAATTTCATAGTGTCAGAGTAGTAAAATATGTCCACTGTTGAATGAAACTTGGGAAATATGAAGGCATGTGGCCTGTTACATTTTCCTCACTTGATTCATTGTTACTGTTCTTTGAGACTGCTTTACCTGTGGCAGCTTTATGCCTTATTTCCGTCTACATGCCTCTGTGTGTTGTTTAATTCAGATTAGTTAAAATTATAATATTGAGTTCAGTCACAAAACTCAGTCACCCCTGCCCTATTGCCAGCTTCATAACTATTTCAGCAAACCTTTAGAGTCAAAGATTGACCAATTCAATTAGTTGATTCAGTCAAAAGCCTATCAAATTTATCTGATTAATGTAAATTTATTCTATTAAATTCTGTGTGAATAAGCAGATGACTAGCTCCCTATAAGTAAGGTATATTTTAAAACATAAGAGCAAAGCATAAGAAAAAAGTCCAAATCTAGCAATGCTTTTTATACATTTTTGAAAGTGTAACTTTGGAGCCAGACAGATCTATGTTCATTGCCAGTTTGGGGACTATGCTGACTCTGCCGCTCCCTTATCTGGGACACTGATTGGTAACAGTACTTGTAGAAATTTTTTCAGTGTGGCCTTCCACAAGCCCATCCGCCCCAGAATCATCAGAGACCTAGATAAACACATATTCTTGGGCCCTAACTCAGATTATTAACCAGTATCCCAGGTGATTTTCACGCTCTCTAAAACTGAAGAGTTGCGGGGTTAGTGTGTAGATTAACATTAACAACCAAAGCATTTAAGGTTCTGGTAAACTGAGCCAACTCTGAACCTGACGTTAACGGGGGAAACCGTGAATTCTAAAGGCAATGTTGCCAAGGTTTTCGTTGTAAGGAAGGAGGAGGAATCTCGTTAGGACTGCTCTGGGACCCCAGAGGACCGCAGACTGGTGTGGTAGGACCAGAAAGGGCACAGGCTTTGAAAGGGCCACGTTATGGCGTGAGCACTAGAGCTGTTAGAAAGCCCAGCCCTGAATGCGTGTGGGAGGAACTGACATGAACATGATCTTGTGGGCTGTGTGGTTGGAGCGAGCGGACTTGCAGCAGGGAAGACATGACTGCGCTGTATCCGTTACCTTCCCCCCCAGGGCCATTCCTCCTCCTCAGATACTTCACTATGGCTACATGAGCACTGCCTTTACAGCATTCTAAAATAGCTGGGAGGGGGCCGGCCTGGGCCAAGCGGTTAAGTTCACGCGCTCCGCTTCAGCTGCCCAGGGTTTCGCCTGTTCCTATCCTGAGCGCAGACATAGCACCGCTCATCAGACCACGGTGGGGCGGCGTCCCACATGCCACCACTAGAAGGACCCACAACTAAAAGATACAACTATGTACTGGGGGGGACTGGGGAGAAAAAAAGCAGAAAAAAAATAAAATAAAATAGCTAGTAAATGCAGTAGAGAATTTAAGTTGATTCATCCACAAAAAAAGGAAAACAAAACAAAGAACAAAACTAAAAAGAGTATCTGATTAAGCTAACAACCAAAAAAAAATGTATAAATTCTGCTTCTCCTTTCACTGCCTTTGTACGCAGGACAAAGCCATCAATGACAAAGCTTATTCCATTAATACATATATAATTAATTCAAACTGTGTAACACTCGTATATGATATCAAGACTCATTTAAGGAGATAACCAAAATAACACTATAAACAAAGTATTCCATACTGTTTCAGTTTTTTTGGCAATGTATTAGAATTAGAGTCAAAAGTAGTATTTTGTTTTATTCTGGATTAAGCAAATTGGCTAGGTAGAAACACATTTTTGCTAAGTATCTAATTAAGAATGAGAATAATGTGATTTCATGTTTAAAATCATGACCTGAATGACTCTGTGGAATTTTGTAAACAATTTATTTTTTTACAGTTCTTTAGATGCAATGTATGAATGTGTTCTCAGGCTATGAAAATAAATTAAAATTCATTATGCAGGAGAAATGTGCATAAGGTGCAAGAATGATTAAAGGAAATATTTAATAGGAGGGAGAATGTGAAAGACTTATCTTTTATTGTTCCCTAGATAACGCATACTATGGAATTTAAAAAATGAGAATTGGATTACACATGGACGTTAGAAAGTACACACAACTCTCTGTTTCCTGGCTCACCATGAACGACAGTAGGTAGAAGAAAATCATGGAGAACCAGGCTACACGAAATAAGAAATGGCCCGTGTTATGTTTTGGAGCGGAAATAATGAGAGGCCTAGTGGTTTGAGCTTGACTGGGCACTCAGCTTCGGTTTAAGGATTTGTGAAATCCAATCTCTGAATTTTACATAGCTTAGGGGGGCCAGGTATGCGTGTGACTTGTCCACATGCACACCATTTAGTGGACAATACTTTTATTCACTGTACAGAAGAGGCAGAGATATACGATGCCTTTAGTCAAATCAGTTAAATTTAATAGTTCAGGGACAACAACGGGCAGGTAATCTTTACCTCAGGAGTAAAGCCCTAAAAGGGAAGAGTGTGTATGGCATTTCTTATAGGACTACTAGGATTAAATTTGGAAGGAAAATGGAGAAATGAGTTAAATAAGTCCTCTTTTCTTTGTTAAATAGAATTAGACTTAAAAACAATATTAAAAATTACATTTTGAAAAATTCCAAGGAACTCCTGTGGTCATAAAATAAGCCTGATCAGAGAAGAGAAAAAAAAATAAAATAAAAAAAGGAAAATAACATACAGTATATAATTTCTTTTTCCAGCTTTACAAAGCTGGAAAAAAAAGTCCTGACAACAAAGCTTGCACACCAAGAGCTAAATACTTCTTAGAATATCACTATTTTAAATCCTAAAGTTTCTATGGAATATTTGTTTTATAGGACTTTATAGCTACTTGGTTTATGTACGGCAGGAACCGAAGGCTGATGTTTATATTAGTTCAGTCTGTGAAATATTTTTGATAGGCCTATTTATGATTTAGACCTGGCTAGGATTTAGATTGCCTACAGCTCAGGTTTCATGTTGGTCTGGCAATTTTTCCTTCACGTCACAAAAATTTTTCATCTTGAACACAACAGCCTTACCAAATCATCAGAGGGGAAAATGTTGACACATACACACGCACAGCCGCGAAACTAGCCTGGGAATCTGTTTCCCCATGCTTTCTCCAGGAATGTTGGTGGTGGTCTTTAGTACTTGCAGCCTGGAGGACTGCACAAGACTGTGCTCCAGAGACCCTACACAGCGATGTCTCAGACGATCTAGCGAAGGCCACTGCAGGAAAATGGTTGTCTGTTTTGTGTAAGTCATCTCCTTGATGACACGCACACAAGATCTTTAGCTCGTCCTGTTTAATGATGAACATAAACTCTTCTTAAACTTTATCTAAACATGGAAGAGTTGAAATCAGAGTGGTACAGTCATTAGATAAGACCAAATTGCTACCAATGTCAACAGATCTTAATCGATTCTTAGGCAGTGCAGAAACTTTAGAAAACTTCTTCTCCTATGTCTCATTTCAGAGTTCAATAAACTGACACAAAGAGAAGTGAAATATCTATATTCACACTGCGTGCTAGGAGAAAAGCTAGTTCCTAGTGTAGCCTAATGTCATTTTTCTTTCTTTCTTTACACATTTGACAAAAAGAAGAAAATTATTATTATAATTAAGATGTATATAGGTAAGTTAAATAAAAATTTTGTATTTTCAATTCACTGAACTTGGAAAATATTTTTGGCAGATTTGAGTCCCAGGACAGTCTTAAAAAAATGGAATCAATTTGAGTGACTTGATTTTATTTAACTAAGACTGGAAGGTACGCCTCAAGCATAAAAAAAACCTAAAATTCAACATTTGCCAAACATCTTCTAAGGCAAGCACCGTGGGAAACATTGGGAAATGGAAAATGAAAAAGACACAGTTCTGGTCTAAAACATAGTGTAGTCTCCTGTGGCAACATATTAACTCTACAACGCACAGATTATTAAAGGAGTACAACTCCGCAAGAAAGGTGGTCAATAAATATTTGTAATTAGTTTATTTTATTAGCTAGATAAAATAGTCTTGAATTTAGTACTTTGTGTATTTTGTACAATTAAATCAACTTTTAGTATCATGATATTTGAGAAAGTTCATCACTAGCACAACAGATTAAACGGGCTAATTTCTCTACTGAGCTCTTTGAAGGCTGTAACATCCAAATCATTTTGGACCCTCTTACCAGAGTTCTAGTATAATTTTCAAAAATGTAAAAATCTCAGGCAAATATAAAATGAACACCTGTTAAAAATGTTTACTTAACTCATTAATTAATGAGTAAACCAGGAAAATGTGTAAATCAGTCTGAAGAACATTTGAAAAACAAAGTAGAAGCAAATGAATAAAGTTTCAAAGCAAGATTGTTGGGTTAAATGCAAAACTGGTTAATGTCCAACAGGGCAATAAACCATAACCTTTGAGGTTAACTTTTCCACAGGAGAGAAACTATTTGCATACCCATCAGAAAAAGAAAATGCAAGTTGACCTCTGCCAGTAAAGAGTTATAAAAATAGCCCAATGGATAGAAAACCAATCCAAAGTGCAAGAGCAGCACTGGCCTGATAGAACACTCAGGGCTCTCTTTTGCCTATTTTGAAGTTTTGGAAATCTTTTTCTCATACCAGCATGCCTTATATATTAAGACACTTTGCTTTTGTTCACGAACTCCAAATAATTTATGTTTTCGACCTTCTGTATTACTTGCAGAATCTCTCTGGCCTGAGTTAGTCCTATGGTATTTTTGTAAGCAAGTACATTAGCCAGCTGACTAACTTCTGTAACAGAGAAAAGAAAAAAGAAAATTTCTGAGAGGGAGACTTTATTTATTTGGAGAACTAAACTTTCTAACCTTTCTACTGTCTAGAATAAGTTCAATTTAAAGTCTATTTGAATGTCTGTTTGAGGTCCAGAAAATTTAAGATACCTTCATACTTCAGCGGGTGTGTGGAAACTTTAAATTTACCAGTTGAAGTTTAAACACACTGAAAAGGATGAAGATAACGGATTTCTGAGCCCGTTGATCTAGAGTGGCCCTGGACAATTTAATCCGTCTGTTAAGCTCCTCAAGAGCGATGCTTTGGGAAATTTCTTTGCCTTGGGGTTTTGCCTCAGGCGATCGAATAGTTTCCTTGTTTTGTAAGACAAGGATGCAGGGGCATAGAGTTGCTGTTATCACGCCAATTTACATTCTTGCTTATCCCTCGCTGCGAAAGTAACAGTAAGGGAAAAGGTCTGCTAGCCCAGTTGGAAGAAATGGAAAAAAATGACTTCCAAGTCTGGGATACAGATGAGAAGGAAATCCCGAATATATGAAGTAATAGAACTAACTACTGCATGAAAGAAATGAAAATTCATCATCAAGATGTTATTAAAATTATACAATATGTTAGCAAACTATAGTTTGCTTTATAACATATGATTTGAAAAGAATATATGACTTTTTTTAAAAAAAAAAATCACAAGCTAGCTGGTAAAGAACCCTAAGTAGGTACAGTTTCTCTTTGATCATGTAATCTTACTATGCACGCTAATGGTGGTTAGTCCTAACGAGAAATGTTGACTTGACACCCTGTGCAGTGAGGCCGACCCCTTCGCTGGTAAATTATACTTCAATATTTCTTTCGTGCAGTCTTTGACTTATTTTTAAAAAGTTAACTAAATCTGCAGTTCTAACAAGGCTGATTTTTAGCAAAACAAAAATGCCTAGTTGTTGAGCCAAGGTTTAAGTTACATCAACCTCATAAGCTATAGAATAACTTTCATGAACAATATTTATTTACCTTCAAGTTTTATTCTAATGTTTCTCATTATTTAATAGTAGAATAATCCATTTGGTTTTTCGAGAAATGTAACCCCCATATATTGCATTGTTCCTATGGGGAATTAGGTGTTAATAATTCTGTTTTGAATAAAGCTCATATTACCAGGTAGATATTTCGAGAATTTTTGAAGTGACTATTATGTTGCGATATTGTTTCTGAACAAAATCTTGAATTTAAAAATTGCAAAAATCATGAAAAAATGTATAAGCTAAAGTAGTATAAAAATGTTTTGAGACGATTTTCTTTAATTGCATTTTCACAAACAATTCAAGTTTTTTTAGCTTATTATGATCCATATTTCTCATTCACTCAAAGCATCATTTCACTGGATAGTAAAATCCAAAGTAGGTTTTCATCCTTCCCATAAATCTATTTTGGCAAACTTAATTGCAGTGGATATCAATAAAATCATTTCGAATTGCTTACTATAATCAAGATTACTCTTATTTTTTTATCTAAACTAGTATATAGGTTCAAGAATGCCAGGACTGTTGTTTTGCTCACCGCTGTATGTCCAGGACACAGAAAGAGAGCCTGGTCCACAGTAGATAATTTTTGTTGACTGAATAAATTAATGAATGTTTTAAATTTGATGATATTCAATCTGCATCACGTTAGAATTACTGTAAAACATATAGAATGGATTTTTGCATTATTGTGGGATTTTTTTCAAAACAACTTTTAAAAATTAGCCTTTGATGCTGGTTGGAAAGTTACTCATGTTTTGTACAAATTGTGGCAAATATAATTAAGGCCAACTATCACTCCAAGAAAATCTCTGTTGTGTACAATACATCAAATCAATTTTCATACAGTTGTTGATCTAGAGCAAAAAAAAAAGTCATTCTAACATAAAAATCACTCATTTCTAATACATGGAAACTTAAACGTGGTATTTTTATATAATCTTGCTCATAAATTTATCTTACCATCTGTCTGGGCAAAGCGAACGGCTTCCCTTATTTTGGCAACGCTGAATGAATGCGTTTCTACAGGCAGCCTTGGCATATTTATTTTATACTCTTTCCTGAAGGTTACAAAGTATGTGCTGCATGATCTAGAAAAAACTGTGTTAGCAACTAAAACCTTAACTGTGAAAGCTATGATTCTTGTCCTTTAAAATCCCTTGAAAATCTCATATTTGATTTTCTTAGTCCTCTTTCTGATAGTATAGAAAGCAAGATAATTCAGTTGTGAAAACGAGCAAAATTTCTTCTAATATAGAGCAGCTGAGTGCTTTGCTGTCCTTACAAAGAATCCACTCCTTCTGTAGCCACAGGTATTTTTTTCAATCAAGTTTCTATTATGGGTACAGTGTGGTTGATTAAGGGTTCTCTTTTCTTATTGTAGAAAACTTAGAAGAATAAAAAGGCAGAGGGAGCCTAAATTGTTTGAGTTTGTGTTACATTGGCCTTGAAAAGAAAGAGAAGAGGATAATTTAGCCAAAAACAACAAACATCCAGTTACCACGAATTTCAAACTCTCAGGTTTAGAGTGAAAGAGACCCATTAATTCAGGGATGTCAAGGCTGCTGTTGAAATTGAATACAAAAAATTACTGTCCTGTGAGTTGCTGTAGCTCGTTTCCTTTAGTAGATAGTGTTTGGGGGAATACCTAAGCTTGCTATTTAAGCCCTTTGTAAAACAGTGAAAAAGGGTGGAGAGAATGGAATCATGTTGTCTCCAGTTCACATCTACTCATTCAGGATCCCAACAAAGTGCATAAACTCTGGCTGCTAAGAGAAAAATAGAAGTAACGGTTTCCTGAGAATTGTTAAGCCAACATGCTATTAAATATACCACCTAACATTGTTCTTTTCCTCTCCTTTTTCACTCTTGCAGCTACCACATGTGATGGAAGGAATCCAAGTTAAACACTCTCTCCAGAGCATGCTCCAAGACAGATGACTGGGCCTCAGGCTTGGCCAATACAATGCACTTCTATTCTCTATTTATTTTTGTAGTTCAAAGACCTGGCAGTAACCAACTTGATGCCTGCCATAAGGACCAGTGCACTGTTGATGACTGCCCAGTGATTTTTATATCTGTATGCCAGCTACTCAGATAGACCACGTATAAAGGGTAGGGGGATTTTAGAAAGGAAAAGAAACCCCAGCTTCCACTGAGCTTTGAAATTTCAGATGATATACTGCCAACTTACAGACCCTACTTTAATCAGAGCAGCCACATGAAAAGACTGTTTCTATTTACCCTAGGTTATTTAGGAAACCAGTGATAAGTAGGCCATGCAAAATTTCAACTTCTCTTAAAGTTGGCATGTTCTCCTCAACTAGAGTTGAGTCTTGATTTCATTTTCTGAGTAGAAATATTTACAACGCTGTCATACACGAGTTTTAGCCTTCCTTCTGTCTACCAACAAGTGGGCTTTTTAAAGAATGCTTAGGGTTAATTGGAAGTTGTTTTCTAACGGTGGGCCCGTGTAGATTTAAATAATGACTAAACTGCTTTACTGGTCTAGTTCAAATTTCATCAAAATTGACGTTAGCTAGAAAAAATTAACATTGTATTTTAGTTTTAAAGTTTGTATTCATATAATAAAAAAGTAATCTTGCAAAACAGATAAAGTAACAACTGTAATATTCAGGAGTTCATTAATATTAGAAAGGAAAAAGAATTAGGGAACCAATTTATTCTTTGGTGAACATTGAATACCTTTTGTGTTTTGTTTGTTCAGAGTATTTTGGTTATCTGTATCATGAAGAGATTTTTGTACAGTCCTTGATATTGTGAAAAAGTACTATACTTTGTGTTATCAAAATACAAAAGGAAGTTCCCTTCCTTGATTAAAGTCAATATTGCATCACTTCACATTGTAAACTTTCCACTTCTTACTTTTTATCTGCCAGTTCACACTTTACGACTGTAACAACTTTACAAGAGTAAAATTCCGTTTACACCCTTACCATCTTTCCATGTCTTGTGCTACTGTTGTCATATTTAATTTTTAACAGAATCTCATCTAAGGATGTTAATTTTTTGTTCTAAACACTCAATTTTATTTTAAGGAAATTAGGAGAGAAAAATATACTCTTTTATACTTACCTCCTTCTTCCCCTCCTTTTTTTTTCACTGTTTCTAATATTGCCATCCTTATTTATAGAATCAAGTTCCCATCAACCCAACAAAAAGCATTTTTCAGCATTTCTTAAAGGACAAATGTGCTTGCAATGAATTTTCTGGTTTTTATTTATCTACAAATGTCTTTTTTCATCCTGTTTATTTCATCCATGAAAGGATAATTTCACTGGAAATAGAATTCTGGGTCAACTGCTTTTTCAGCACTTTGAAGAGGTCTTTCTGTTGCTTTAGCTTCCATGGTTTCATATGAGAAATCAGCTGTCATCTATATCTCTGTCTCCCTGTGTGGAATGTGTCTTTTTTCTTGAAATGACTTCATGGTTTTCTTTTTCCTTTGATTTTCAGCCCAGCTGCAGTTTTTTGTTTGTTTTTTTATCTGTCAATGGATAGTAGATTTTAATTATCAATTGTGGGAAAAATCTGGTCATTATATCTTCAAATGTTTTCCAACCATATTCTCGTTGTCTTCTCCTTCTCAGACTCCAGTTATACATACGGTAGATTGTTTGATATTGCCCTCAATTTCTGATATTCTTCTTCAATCTTTTTTTTCTCTTTTCATCATATTGGCTAATTTCTATTTATATGCAGTTTCATTGACTCCTCTTTTCTGTCACCCTCAAGCTCATCAGATAATTTTTCTGTTCTAGAATTTCTGCTCTAGAATTTCTATTCTAGAGTACTGCAATTTTTCTGTTCTGGAATTTCCAAGTGGTTCTCCTTTTTATTTGTCCAGTTTCAATTTCTCTACCAAGATTCCTTATAGAATTTAGAAAGACTATACTTTCCTTTAACTCTATGAACAAATTTATAACAGCTCTCAAGACCCTTAGTCTGTTAAATCCAACATCTGAGTCATCTTGGGATTAGTTTCTATTCACTGCTTCTTTTCCTTGACTATGTGTCATAGTATCCTTTTTAAAAAATATGTCTAGTAAATTTGATTTAATATTAAACATTGCGTATGTCATGTTATAAATGTTCTTTATTATGTTATATTCCTCTGAAGAATATCACTTTGAATTCTAGAATGTAGTGCAATTACTGACTAATTGCCTTGAAATTTTAGAGGCTCAGTTTACACTTTGTTCCTGCACCTCAATGAAAAGCCTCTGTTTTCCAGGCTTCTTTAACTTGGTAGGACTCAACCTCCAAACTCGGACTCTGCTAGGGATATTGTTAAGGCTTGGTGTTAGGTTTTATAGGTATGTATTTAGAGTGGGATTTACTCCAGGGCATAGTACTTACTCCCAAACTATGAACTTTCTGGGACTGGATGCTTACAATATTAAGAGATTTCTTTTCCATGTCTGGGCAAGAATTCCAAACAACTCCCAGTGTGGCTCTACCTTTCTTATCTTGGGTTTGTTCTTAAACCCACAGCCAATGCTCTCTAGTAAGCCTTGTACAGTATTTCCTAATACATGGACAACCCAGCCCCCAGCCAAGAATTTGCATCGGACTTGCAACCAGTCTTCTGTCTTCCCCTCCAAAAAGCTCTCTTCTCTATGTTGTTTCAGCTCCCTGCATTACAATCAAGAAATCGTATCCAAGCAGAGCCACGAGAGCTAAAATCTTCGTGAGAAAACGGTTTACTATGTGAGGTAAATAATGTAGTCATGTTCCTTTCAGTCCTCAATGGAGTGCCTTCTCTCATATTGTTCATATAATATGAATGCCTTTCTTCCCTACCTGGCAGTTTTACCTCCCGAGGAAACTCCCAAGAATGCTGGAGGTTACTGAGCCAAAGGGATCAAACTTCCTACTTTCACCTGTAAGAAATAAGCACGGAATGCTTTCTTCAGCAGCCAAGGACCTCTTACTGATCTTTCAGTTGGATCTGTGTGGCGTTGTTGGCCATACTAAAATCAGATGCTATCTTTGCTGAGGTTCATTTAAGCGGAATTATCTCAGGGGAAAGTGGGTAAGAGGAAAGAGGAAGAACTCACGTGCTCTCTTTGGAGATGGGTCATGCTAGCCCTGCTCCTGACCCCGCTGCCGATCCCGCCATCGCTGCAGGCAGAGAGCTAGCCCGCGGTACAGTCTGTCCTGGCTTGCCTCCTTGAGATGAGCAGCAGTTCACCGGCATCATCAAATTGAGTTGCCCTTTATCTGCAGATCTTAGCCTAGATCTAAGGCCTGAGGAATTTCTCTCCACTTCTATTTCCAAAATTCTGATTTTTTCCTTTCATGATGTAATATGACTTACCCCCAGAGTTCTCCCAAATTAGCCACTAAATAAAACAGTCTAATTTTCATGAGCTCATTGATTTTAGCTGCTCGTTTTCTCCTCAGACTACTATACTTTAAACATTTGAATGACTTTCTGCTGTTATCCAGCATCCTGACTTTGTGCTGTTCATTTCATTTTATGATATCAATGCACCCAGGTATTGGTCACCAGTATTCTCTCTCCAGCACCAGTGTAAATAAGAATCTGGAACCCATGACTACACATTTGGGATGCATTATTCTGTCTGACTACCCTCACTACATTGTCTCCCTCCTGAGCACTTTTTATTCTGTAGAGGATGTTATGGTTCCCCACACAAGTCCCCCCTTTCAGATTGAAGCACCCAGTTCCCTGCGTGATGGAGATATTGCCTCATGATGGTTCATAGCTGAGTCTATACTAAGAAAAACAGCAGAATTATAGTTAACCAACCTGGTGTCTGTATTTTTTGCTGCCCCATACCTGAGCTTCAGGTTACTCAGAAAAGCAGCCTATATAGAAAAGAAAAAACTATCAGTTGATGCTCTGATAAAGAAAGCAAACAGGGGCTGGCCGCGTGGGCTAGTGGTTAAGTTCACACGCTCTGCTCTGGTGGCCCAGGGTTTCGCCGGTTCAGATCCTGGGTGCAGACACTGCACAGCTCATCAGGCCATGCTGAGGCAGCATCCCACAGGCCACAACTAGAGGGGCTCACAACTAAAATATACACAACTATGTGCCAGGGGACTTTGGGGAAAAAAAGGAAAAATAAAATCTTAAAAAAAAAAAAAAGCAAGCAAACATCAAGCTCTGAGATGTTTATAACTAGCTACAGTATAGACCCACTACTTTCATTTTCAAGGTAAAGATAAGAGTCAGGCAGGCAGCAAGACTCCCTTCTGTCATCACGATTATGCCCTGCACAACTCTAAAGGCCAAAGTTGCATTGCAGTCCCTCAGAATCGTGGAGTACACAAAACACACAAACGTACGTGTAGCCCTTCAAGGGAGGGCTATATTTTTCTCTTCAAAACTAAATTATAAGTTCCTTTAATATGATTTCTCTAATGGAAAACTACTTATGACATTAGGTGGCATCAATAAATGAGCACAAGGATGTATCTCCAGACCATAATCCACAGTTGTGCATTAGAGAGCTGTGGCAAGAGCTTTCTAGCAAGTCTATGATAGCCTGATTGTTAGAACTTGGAGTGAATTTTCTCTTAGACATTGTACTGTAATAGTGATCAGATTTCTTATTCAGCAAGGCGTATTAAATCTATAACTTAACCTAAGTAGAAAAATAATACTTAAGAAACTAATTATCATTTCATCATGGTGCTTGGTTCATGGTTACTATACAAGAAATATGCATTGAATGACTAAATAGATTAATAAGTGCATGTACAGCATGGCTTCTGTGAAAACATGCTTAAAATTCTGATTCAGGTCGTAGCTGCCATTAGACACTAGTATTCTTTACATAGCCTTTCTCTCCAGCCCCAATCCCAGCGGCTGGGTCAATACCGTATCCCCTTCCAAGCATCAGTGCGAGGGAAGATAAGGTGTAGGGATATTGATCTTCCATTCCTACAGGGACCTACAGATACTAACACAAGAGGAGCAATCTGATGGGGAGTTATCTGGGACGATGGTGCCTTGGGAGAGAGAAGTAAATTAGGTGGAGCTCTGGAAGAGGAGCAGGACAGTGGCTCTCCACAGTGACAGCCTACATAGAGATTACTCTGGGGGTGTTTGTGCGAGCGCACTTCCTCTAATAGCAGCATTTCCAATTCACAATCACCATGATGCCATTGGAACATGGATGCTCCTGTGGGGCAATGGGAAAAATGGCCATTTTACTGACCACAGCTATGCAACTCTTTAAGCGGCCAAGAATTGCCATCTTAAGAGGGGATGATGACATTTTCAAACTGGATCCAGATGAATACTCAGATGGAACAAGTCTTTGGGGACAGATCCAACCGCAGGTGGAAATTGGATCTGGCAGGCAGAACACAATATTTAAAACAAATGGCAACGGAACATGGCATCAGAGAAGTACTAACAAGTGATTTCCACAGCACCAACTAGAAGTCCAGGGTGAGGTGATATTAGACAGGCAGAGAGGGAGACATGAAACAGGCAGTGTTCTTACACAAGGAGCTGCTGAGTAGCAGGAGTCAGCCACATAGGGGAAAAAATTCTGGTCCTTGAGCTATAAAAATGACTAAAATTAAACAGTGAAATAGAGTGCCTGCCACATACTGGGGAAAATACAAGGACTAAGTTTTAGGAATATGGCAAAAGTCCCTTTGGCAGAACAGGGACATACAATTTGAGTCAGACCAATTTTGTTTTGGACAATTTGATAGAGTCCCTGTATTTGTTTAATACGCAAGGTCAAGGTGGGTCCCAGAAACTGAGGAGACAAAACCTCTTTCTTGGAAACAAGTTTTTTTAGTGTTGGGAAAACAGGGTTATAGCTGCTCAAACCAGCAAGCCCAGCAATCTAGGCCTGTGTCAGCTGTTCTATACAGCAGGTCTTTACATTTTCATTTCCTACCCATTTTTATTTTCTTCCTATTTCATCCCGTTCTCTTCTTGTAATACTAATGTATCCTTGTGCTTCAAATCTCTCTTAAATTTAATTCAGTCTGTGGGCTAAATTTCTTAAGCTCTATTCAAATGTAGATCTGGTTTTGGTTTCCCTCTCTCTGCATTTCCCTCTCTCTGCATCTTCTGCAGTTAGCTATTTATCTACCCCCTTATATGTTGTCATTTTGTCTGCTTCTCTCTTTGCTTTTTAGGCTTTCAAATTGCCTCTTTTTATCTTTGCCCAATACCTGATGCAGCACTTTGTACCATCAGGCAAAATGATTTCTGAGCATAGTTTCATATTTGTAATGTCTAAAGAGTCTTTAGTTTAATTCCAAGCGACACCCTGAATAAACCATGCAAATCATTAAGTTCAATTTGGAACCGGCAGTAAATAGCACCTATGAAAAAATCCAAAGTGACTACACAGAATTCTTTAATAACGTTTGATGACCACACATATGGCATTGAATTGATCAGAGTAGAATTATCTATGAGTACATAAAGGATTTTCCATTGAGTGTTTCCATAGTTATTTAACTTTTCATGATTAATAATCTGGAGAAGAGGAAACCCAAGCTCAGGAATAGACATGAACGATGTCCTGGAAATATTGAGAACTCAGGAATAGACATGAACGATGTCCTGGACATTTTGAGAACTCAAGTAACTGCATCATGGGATTTATACTTGCTTTGAATTGGAGCTGTAAAGAAAATTAATTGACCAACAATCGCAATCAATTTATCCCCTAAAATCCAGATGCTTCACCAGTTCTCTCTTGGAATTTTCAAGATTAAATTAAGGATGAAAAGGGTTTTTGAATTTTTTTCTTTTTTTAAAGATTGCACCTGAGCTAACAACTGTTGCCAATCTTTTTTTTTCTTTTCCTCCCCAAGTCCCCCACTATGTAGTTGTATATTCTAGTTGTGAGTGCCTCTGGTTGTGCTATGTGGGACGGTGTGCCTCAGCGTGGCCTGATGAGCCGTGCCATATCCTTGCCCAGGATCGGAACCAGCAAATCCCTGGGCAGCTGAAGCAGAGCGCACAAACTTACCCACTCCACCACGGGGCTGCCCCGGACTTTTGAATTTATGTCTGACATGGTAAAGATTTGTTGACAGCTAATGAAATAAGAAAAAATCATTAAGAAAACAAACAGATGGACTAAAGAAAAGTCTTCCTAATCACTTATGCTTGACAATTTTCTAGCCAATTAACATAATTTACTATATTTCAGTGAGTTTTCAATAAAAAATAGAAGCTTTGTATTTAAAATAAAGCATTGATAAACAGATGCAATATAATCTCCTAATAATCTAGGAGGCAAGGAAACATAGGCGGAGGCTTTGCTCTGTTTCCTGTAACTTGTGTATTGTGTGTTTTACGATGGGAATACGCAATGACACCTGCAAAGTACTTTTACCAAATATGGTACCAGAATCTGATCAAGTCTCTAAATTTAACTACACATTTATAGGAAATATAAGAAACAGAATGCAAGTTAAACAATACCAAAGGGATGCAATTAGCAAATTTTATACTCCAGGAAATTATACATGACAAGTGTCCTGGTCTCTTCAGCAAACAAACTTCAAGGAAAAAGGAAAACAATAGAAGTTTAGAAAAGAAAGAGATGGAAATTATAAGAGAAATTTCATTTAGCCCCGTTGTAATGTATGGATCTTATTTGTATCTTGATTCCAACAAACATTCAGTAAAAGATATTTTGAGACTATCAGGGGATTTGAACACTAACGAGATATTTCATAATATTCAATTTATTCTCAATAACTTGTTTATAGTAACAAATTATGTTTCAAGATGAGTGCTTATTATGTATAGAAACATACTGAAATATTAAAGATGAAATAATATAGTTCTTGATTTTTTTTCCAAAATAAACCAGAAGTGAGGGGAATTGGCAAGAGCTGTAGACGAAATAAGATTGGCCAAGAGTAAATAAGAACAGATAGTACATTTGTTTAATTATGACGGTCTGTACATATTTATGTATTTAAAATTTTGCATAATAAGCAACTTAAAAATAGTAGTCTCAGAATTGCATCTACTAAACATTTATTGTTCAATATAGAATAATAATCATTTTCCAAATTGAGATATATATATATATATATATATAAAATATATAACTACCTCACTAAATTCACCTATTAAATCTGATAATTTTTATATACATTCATTTTGGATTTTCACTAAATAAAAACACCTCATCATCTCTTTTTTTCCAACTATTCTCTAGCATAGTGATGCTAATGATGAAGATGATTGTCAAGTGCTTGCCTAGGATGGTAATTACCAGAGATAATTAATTATAATAGACTTTGTATTGCTAAAATCAAGGGAATCATTTCAATACCTTCATATGCCCCCTAAATTTGTTCTATTTAGAACCATTTGATACAACAAGCTAAGTTATACTTAAACATGAATGTGTTGAGGAATTTTCCTTTTAATATAATTGTCCCTTAAAAAATATTTTATGGAGGCTGGCCCTATGGCATAGTGGTTAAGTTTGGTGAGCTCCAATTTGGTGGCGTGGGTTTGTGGGTTCAGACCATGGGTGCGGACCTATCGCACCTGCCAGCCATGCTGCGGCAGAGACCCACATATATAAAGTGGAGGAGGACTGGCAGAGATGTTAGCTCAGGGCTAATCTTCCTCAAGCAAAACAAGAGGAAGATTGGCAAAAGATGTTATGCCAGGGCTAATCTTCCTCAGCAAAAGAAAATATATATATATATTTTATGGGAACAAAAAGAATAAGCTATACTTACCCCTGGGAGAGGCCTTTTCAATCACACCTGTATAATTCTTGGTTTGGGCTGCAAGTAAATAACTATAAAGTTATATATATATATATATATATTATATATATATAAAATAAAATAAATAAAAATGATATAAAATAAAGTCTTTAGAATTAAAGAGATAACCAACCATTTAGAATACGCCTTGATAAGACGCATACACATCAGACACCAATAAAGTCCAATTATTTTGGTGAAAAAGTTAGACCCACAGAAATAGATTCATATCAGGCAAGATTCATAGAAGTGCCTCTGAAATTTAGCTTGGTAGTCAGTCAACATTTACTTCAGTGAAAAACTTTTTTCCTCATATATCTTGGAAAAAATTTAAGAAAATGTACAGCAAGGGACTATATAGTGAACTGGTGACAAAGAGCAGAGGCTCTGGAGGCAGACCACCTGCATCTGTTCTCCTTAGCGAGTGAGGACAAGCTGCTGAGAATCCTCGCCTCGGTCACTCAAGGGTAATGGCTCATGATCTCAAAGGATTGAATATGTGAGTTATTACCTGGAAAAGCCCTCAGAAAAGTGCAGAAAAGAGGAAATGCACAAGTCATCAGCATTGTTATTTTTATTATTATAGTCATTATTATTAAATATGTGACTAGAGACACACAAAAAAAGATAACACGTAGGGGTCTTTAGCATTAGCTCTTCATCCATTAATATTTCAAGAGAAGAATATTAAACACACAGAGATAATTTCCATTCATATCTTGATTTAACACATAATCATTAAGAGCTTACTACATGCCAGGCATTGTACTTGGCATGTGCAAATAATTAGTAAAACTTGTCCCCTATCCACAGGTGCTTTTAGACTTAAAAATTATTAAAGACACCTAAGTATTATAGGAGCCATGAAAGAAGTTCACAGAGGCTACCATAGATGGGAGGAGGAAAGAGTGGGGAGCTTGAACTTGAAGAGAGTGCCAGAAAAATTATTTGAAGGAAGACAGTATTCTAAACTCTCTGGAGAGGTTTAGGAGGATTTCTTCACCAGATAGCCAGGAAGGTGGCAGAGAGACACAAAGATCTGAAACAGCCTGATGGACGTGATGCATTCCTTTATTTCTCCTTTTATTCAGCTTCTAAGGTTTGGATGCCAGCCCCTGCAGATGCTGCTCTGAACAAAACATACAAGATCTCTGTGTTCATGAAATTTACAAAAGACAGTGAACAAACTAACATGCAATATGTCAGCTAGTGGTTGAGTCTATAGAGAAAAGAAAAGCATAGTAAGGGGATAGAGAGAGACTGGGGCATTGGTACCCTGTAAGGCTAGTCCATTGAGAAGATGACATTTGAGTAAAGACCTGGAAGAGGTGAGAGCGCAAGCTGGGTGGAATAGCTTTTCAAGCAGAAGAAATAGCAAGGGCAAAGACTGTGAGGCCGGAGCTTGGTTAACATGTTTGAGAAGGAGCCAGGAGGCCAGTGTGGCTGACACGGAGTGAGTGAGGAGGAGGGTTAGGACCTGGAAAAGAGATGAGAGGAGAAAAGGGAAGTAGGAAGACACAAATGGCCTTTTAGGGCGTGGGAAGATCTTTGGATTTTATATTGACTGGAAGATTTTGAATAAAGATGTGCTTTATTCACTTTAAGTTTTAAAGAACTCTGGCTAATGTGTGATTAGATTGTACACGGCAGAGGTGGAAGCAGGGAAATGAGACATGAAGTTTGCCCAGTAATCTACATGACAGAACGTCCGTGCTAGAGTCAGGATAGTGGCATTTATCTAGTGAGAATCAGTCAGATTCAGAAGGCACTTTGAAGGCACTGTCAACAAGATTGGCTAATGGACGAGGAAAATGAGAGAAAGGCAGAGCTCAAAGCTGACTCCAAGTTTTAGGACTGGGCAACTGAAACGTGGTGTTTCCATTTACTGGGATGATAAGACCAGTGTTGAGAAATTGAGTTTCTTCTGGGTATGTTAAACTGGAGATGTCCATTACACCTTCCACAGAGATAGGTGTAGTCTAGCTGCTGCAAGCTCTTTGCTACAACGCGAACATCAGACTCAAAGGAGGCATGTTGATGAAAAACGAGGCTGGGGAGTAAGCAGACTTTATCACGTGGGAGGCTTTATGTGCATACCAAGGACGTGTATGTATTTTACCTTCCCTGACTACAGCTGGCCTGTGTTACAGGAATAAGCATCTCTTATTTTAGTTGGCGCTAAATCACTTTGAACCAGTGTCCACTTCTGGAGCCTACACCTCTTGTAGCCAGATGTATGATGAGTGACCAATAGCTCTGTATTACTCTTTGCTTCCTTCCTTACCTCTTGCCAGGGACTTTGCTATGGGTGATTTTGTATTTATTTATTTATTTATTTATTTATTTAAGATTGTGAGGGAGATTGGCCCTGTGCTAAGATCTGTTGCCAATCTTCCTCTTTTTACTCGAGGAAGATTGTTGCTGAGCAGCATCTCTGTCACTCTTCCTCTATCTTATGTGGGATGCTGCCACAGCATGGCTTGGAGGGTGGTGCTAAGTCCACACCCAGGGTCTGAACCTGCGAACCTTGGTCGCTGAAGTGGAGCTTAAGAATTTAACCACTACACCACCCCAACTCCCCTGGGATGTTTTGTTTTGTTTAGATTTTTTAATTTTTCCTTTTTCTCCCAAAGGCCCCTGGTACATAGTTGTGTATTTTTAGTTGTGGGTCCTTCCAGTTGTGGCATATGGGATGCTGCCTCAGCATTGCCTGATGAGCAGTGCCATGTCCACGCCCAGGACTCGAACCAGAGAAACCCTGAGCCACTGAAGCAGAGCACAAGAACTTAAGCACTTGGTCATGGGGCCGGCCCCTCATTTTGTTTTTAATTTAATGAAAAGAATTAACTCGAAGATCTATTGGAAATAAAAGAAGAAAGATAACTTAAGACCAGATAATTGAAAGTCTTGAAAATCAGTGTAGTTTAAACATTATGGATAATTAAATGGGCATGTTTGTTAAAATATAGCATGCTTAAGATTATGGTTAAAGAAGTTTAATCCAGCAGCAATATCAAAAATAGATTGGACCTGAGGAAGAATGACAGTAGAACTAGAATTAATGTAATTAGCAATATGAGACACACCGGCAAAGCCATAACAAGAGACATCCAATCTCTTCTCCCGTTTTTTGATTATTTTTTAATGGCATACTATCCACTTATGACATTTAACAACCTCTCTTCAATTGCTGAAAAGAAAATTTAGAATCATTTCCTATTTTTCTTTCTTCCAATCCTATATCCAATTGGTTAACAAGTACTGTCCTATATATCCCAGGTTTTTGGTGTTTTTATTTACCTTTTACTTCATTCTGCTAATTCTACTTAAATTTCAGAAAATCATTATGTTTGCCACTGCAGAGATCCTCCTCAACTTAGATGAAATCATTGCTACCTCCGGCTGTGGTCGTAGTGCCCTGACGGTTGACGGCGACTTTTTTTTTTTTTTTTTTTTTTTTTTTTTTTAAAGATTTTATTTTTTCCTTTTTCTCCCCAAAGCCCCCCGGTACATAGTTGTGTATTCTTTGTTGTGGGTTCCTCTAGCTGTGGCATGTGGGACGCCGCCTCAGCGTGGTCTGACGAGCAGTGCCGTGTCCGCGTCCAGGATTCGAACCGATGAAACACTGGGCCGCCTGCAGCGGAGCGCGCGAACTTAACCACTCGGCCACGGGGCCAGCCCCCTGACGGCGACTTTCTTGATGATGTGTCTTGTTTACCTTAGAAACTCAGTGCTGTGCTTCGCTTTGTTCCTGGTGGAGTATACAAATCAACTCAGCATGTGATTGTAGAATGAAGAGGTGAAAGAAAATTTTTAAAATTGTCTTTATAATATGTTTTATTTTTCCTCTGGGAATATTTACATTTATTATTCCCTTCCCCCTTGTTTATACCATCTCCTATTAGTAAACATACTTACTGGTTTGAAAGTAAATCTAATAAAAATAATCATTTCCTTCCCTCATACTACTGTGTACTTCTGAGTTAGAGGATAGAATTGTTAAATATGTGAGGGGAGTAGAAAAAGACCGCAAGCATCATCTGAGGTTTAAAGTTTTGTATTCATAAATGTGTGATTTTTGAGACACAATCATTGAAATTCCATACATAAATTTAGCTTAGGTCATCTGTAAGTAAAATCAGGGCCATGATTTTATGTTGCATGTGAATGAAATATATTGTAGGGTGAATGAATAATTTTCCCTAGTTTCAAACTAAAATCACATTATTTCCAAATTGATCAGCTAGCTGTCATGACAGATGCCAGCTTAGGAATTATAATTCTCCTTTAGTGGGGTTTCAAGATTATAACTTAAATCTGTTTTTGTTTTTTTTTTTTTTTTGAGGAAGATTAGCCCTGAGCTAACTGCTGCCAATCCCCCTCTTTTTGCTGAGGAAGATTGGCCCTGAGCTAACATCTGTGCCCATCTTCCTCTACTTTATATGTGGCACGCCTACCACAGAGTGGCTTGCCAAGTGGTGCCATGTCCGCACCCAGGATCTGAACCGGTGAACCCCAGGCCACAGCCAAAGCGGAACATGTGAACTTAACTGCTGCGCCACTTGGCCAGCCCCAAATCTATTATTTCTTTTGAGTACAAATGGCACTACTGAACTTATTAGACTTTTGTTTTAGTCCAATTTTTTGAAATAAACTAAAAGAGATAATGCCTGAGAGGATCTGAAAATATTCATTTTCAATTTTGAGAAATTATAGGGAATTTCTGTTCTGGTCTCCATTAAGAGATGCCACGTTTGTATTAAAAAAATTTTTTTTAAACTTTCAACACTTCTGGGACCAGCCACATTGCCTTGTGGTTAATTTGGCACACTCCACTTTGGCAGCCTGGGTTCACAGGTTCTGATCCCAGGCGTGGACCTACACCACCCATCAGCCATGCTGTGGCAGCAACCCATCTATAAGGTAGAGGAGGACTGGCACAGGTGTGAGCTCAAACCTAATCTTCCTCAAGCAAAAAAAGAGAAAGATTGGCAACAGATGTTAGCTCAAGGGCTAATCTTCCTCAGAAAGAAAAAAAAAAAAAACTTTCAACAGTTCCAATAGCAAGACCATCTACATTTTCTTTTTCACATTCCTGTTTCCAAGAATATATAATTGAAAAATGCCTTATTCTTTAACTCTATCCTATTATTTTGGGTAAGTTCAATAACATACATCATAAACTTTAATGGCATTCATATTTTCAAATGTTTTCCTCATAAAAATAACAACTTTTAGGTACAATCGTTATTAATTAAATTATGGTAGGGGTTGATGATTTAGAGTAATATAGCCTTGAAAGACAACACTCATTTTTAAAAACATTATGAAAAAAGGATTCCTTATTTAAAAAATTATACGTAAATAAGAGATATATCTGATGTTTCAGAATTTCAGAAAAATAGCTTAATTGAGAAAAATATTTTAAAGTGTGTGTCCTGCTTCTCTATCCATCACAATTAGAGAAAATTACACATTTTACAACTATCAAACACTGTTACCAGTGAATGGTATAAACTTTATTAACAATTTCATGCAGCTATAGACTTTATTTGTGAATCTAGTATTATAGATTTAAAGAAATCTAAGCAAACAAAAATAGTAAGTGAGTGATTATAGCAATGAATCTCTATCATAAAATATTCAAAACATTCACGTTTGAAGTATGACTACTTTTTGAGAGAGTCTAGTGTATAATTGGAATATAATTATAAATAAAAAAATTGAACAGATGATAATACTCTTAAAAAGGGTAAGATTTTTAGTGGTTTTCTGAGTATGCATTTTATTCTATTTTGGTGAGAAATTAGCCAATAGTTTATTTTTGACAATTTTTGTTTTGTATATAGATTAATTTTAATCAAACATAATTGTTAATAACATAATTTTCGTGATATTACTAAGACCATATTTAAATGCTACATCCCTCTGGGTGAAATTTTGGTGACTGGGCTTGTAACTTCTTTAGTAGACCTTGGTCAAAAATCCAGCTTGAAACGAGTGGGTCTTAATTCTTTCCAGGCTGCCTATGAATCAATGCTGGTTTATTGGGAAAGAGATGAAAATTTGTGCTGCAAAACCATTAGCACTTTTGAGACTACCATATTGCTTGTATTTTAAGAATGCAAAACATAACAAAAAAATAAAATAGAGAAAAAAAGAAAGAAAAACGAGCCTTAATTCCTCTTTCTCACCATGGAAACAGTTTTAGGGAAAAATATATTTTATTAATTAATGTTCCTCATGCATATTAGATGGTACCACACTGAGTGATGCAGTGTTATAAACAAATAAGTGGTCATTTCATTCAACTCTGAAGAAGAATAACAGTTATTTTTTAGTGAGTGGGGACTGTTAACTATTGCTTAGTACCCATTCTCTCCACTTTCCACTTTGTAATAAAACTCTCTGAATTTTTGCTGTGTGCATTAATCCAACAAGCGACTACACTTCCTAATCGGACTTGCAGTCAGGCATGGCCTTGTTTGTACATTTAGGCTGATAATGTCAGGAAAATGTGTTGTGAGCAACTCCGACGTCATTGCTTTAAAGACAAGGATGCTCTCGCTGGGCGCTGGTTTCCCTTTCCCACTTCCTGGGGAAGGGCAACCCTGAAGCAACATTGAAGTCTGGTAGTAACGAGAGCAGAACTGCTCTGCCAGGAGGTGAGTGCTCAATTTAGATTGTTATAGGGATGAAAATATCTTTTTTCCCTTTGTTTTTTTTTGGTGAAGAAGATTGGCCCCTGAGGTAACATTTATGCCAATCCTCTTCTATTTTGAATGTGGGACACCACCACGGCATGCCTTGATGAGTGGTGAGTAGGTCCATGCTGGGGTCTGAACCAAACACACGAACTCCAGGCCCCCGAAGTGGAGAGAGAGAACAAAGCCACTACACCTCTAGGTCAGCCCCTCTTCCAGATTTGATCACAGTATTTTGGAGTCTTCTTGTTACAGCAGCGTAACTCTTATTCAACCTAATAGAGTATTCAAATACTATTACTAATGGAAAAAATCTTTACAAATATTTAGTCTACATGGCATGCTACAATAAAAATATCTTGAAAGTTACCAGACTCTATGCATATTCACATAATGCTAAAGCTTTATCTACATTACAAGTATCAGTGAAATTTTAATCTATTTGGAACAAGGCCAGGAATGAAAAGGAAAGAAGGGATGGAAATAAAGGAGACGATAAAGAATCAATTTAGAAAGAAAAGAATGCTGAAAGATACAGCAAACAGGGAAGACAAACTAAAATATTGGTATGTGACTAGAAACAGATCAAATAGAAATTATTTTAATAAAAAGGCCTTTTTTATACTCCTAAGCTCTTCCATCATCTTTTTAAAAATATAAACAGAAAGTTACCGCTACATAATCCAGAGAAAAACATTGTATTTCATTAGATAAAAGTAAACTAATCATTATTGAAGATATGTATGCTGCATGTTTATGAAGACAAGCATAAATCAAACTGGCTTTCAAGAAGAAATGTGTATTTCTTTGTTTTTTTAAAATATTTTAAAATTTAACTAATATCAAAATAATATTTTACTTTTGACTGCATGTTTGAAATACTGATATGTTGAACTAAAGTAATAGGCTTCCATGAGCTCTTTGTAGGTTGTCACATTTTAAATGGACCCAATTTACTAATTTCATCTGTAAGTAAAGAGTTCAAATGTGAAATCCACAAGCATTTTAGGTAACAAGCATTCCTATCAGTCAGCAGTGAACTGTTACCTATTAAAATGTGGCATAATAATGGGATCTTAATACTTTACCATCCTATTCTCTGCACACATATCTGGTACAGAAACCAGATTGGAAAAAAACAAAAAATTCCTACTCCCTTTCTTTGAGGCTCAACTTTCCATCAGATAATTTTCATGAATAATGGCAAATTTCACAGTTCTGATTTTCTTTCTATTTTTCTTGCAGAAAATTTATAAAATAAAACCACATTGCTTTAAAGCAGAACACATGGTTAGCTTTTAGCAGAAAAGTGAAAAATCTCTAGTTTGTCCACCACTGTAATTATTGGCAGCCGCTAAATTCTTCATACAACATAAGGCATAAATTAGCTAATCACCAACATGCGTGTAGCCGCAAGGTAACAACTATTAACCTTGGGGACAAGGGAGAAAATGAAATAGGTTAATAGATGATGACAAAGAGATAAGATGTTTAGTTATATGTTGATTAGGTTTTGCCACATGTCATTTGTTTTAGTCTTCAATGCCAGTTGTTATTCAACATTTTTATGAAAAGAGGCATTTTATGATATCAGTTTTCATTTTTAGTGGTCTCATTGCAAGGTAAGTTTCTGCATTTGGGCAAGAAAAAGGAAAATGGCAACAATGCAAACACAGTCACATTTTTCTAACAGCATAAAACTAATGTTAAGTCACCCTGTCAACGTAGATTCAGAGCCAAAAGGGAAAAAAAGAGTAAAGGACTGTATGTGATTTGTTCCACTGTCCAATTTTGCTGAGGACTCTTAGTTCTGCGATTAGAAGCTGATGACAGCTCACCATGTTTAACTTGAATGTGGAGGTTCTTTTTCACAAATTTGTGGGAAAAACACACTGATGAGGATTTTTACATTTGACAAACAACAATGCCTAAGTACTAAAGTTTCAGTTAATAAAGAATAACTTAGATGAAAATATCAAATGAATAATACGCTATCCTTCATACGTAAATATAACGTTAATGGCCCACTGTCAATACAGCATACACTGCTGAATTTCTTCCGATCCGTGATGATGGATTTACACTCATTAATTCACAACTTTGCTCATCCCTCTGTGATCAACCACACACAAGACACCTGACTGGGAACCGGTTCATGGGACAGAGGGAAGCTGGCTGGAATTCACGAAACCTAACTACATCACTTACGCTCATTAGTATGGTGACTAGAGACCAAAAAGAAAAATGGAGCAGAAAATAAGCATTAATGGCAAACATCCCAAAAGTTGAATTTTAACTCATAAAAACTGACATTTGTCTCCTCTTTGCAGCTCGCAAATGATTTTTGTATCGATTTTCTTGTTCAAAACTTAGTGCTATTCCCAGTAAGCAGGACTTACAATCACACCATGTTATAGATATGAGATTGTGACACAGAGGAATTAATGTAGTTAAAAGTCAGATTGAGGACACAGAATTTCCTGATGGCTAAGATCTGGCCTCTTCTCTGAATTCAACTCCCAGGTCTACCTCATAAGAAGCTTTATGACCTCTGTAAAGTCAATTATGATCTCAGCCTAAATACCTTTATCTATAAAATAATGATAACAATAGCGTCTACTTATGAGGATGCTGAGAAAATTACATAGGATGATCATATAAAGTGCTTAGTATTAAAGCTGGTCTCAATAAATGCTAATTTTACTATTAGTTTTATTACCATTACCCAAATATCCATAATCATCTCAGTACATCCTGCTTGAAATTGTAATAATAGCATTTACTTTAAATGAATCTTTTGTACAAAATAATATTACAAAATTTCAGGTACATGACATTCAGTTGTGAAAATTCTTATCGTTGTAAGTCAGAGGTGGATTCTAACCCTGGCTTTGCCACTTTTTAATGTGATGTTAGGCCCATTAGTTAACTTCTTTGAGTCTCCATTTGCACATTTATGATATTGGGTTAATAAAGTCTGCTCTGCCATACTTACTGAGCTGTGAGGATCAAATGCAAAAGGACACTGACAACTGGAAAGTACTGCACACATGTAAAGTATTATTAGTACTTGGGAAATAATTGTTGGTGAAATTGAATCTTTCTGAAGAACTCTAGCTTTTCACCATCTGGTATCACCTTGCCAATTTTCAACTGCATTGTACCTTACAAAAAAAAGATATCTTTCAGTCTTAGTATTTTGTGTTTGCAAACATTTTCCTCTCAAAGCAATTTTAACAAAATTAGAGACACCATTAGGTAACCATCAAGCAAGATACTGAAGTATCTGATTCATTCATTTCATGTTCCATGTGATCATAGGAGTTAAAATGATGAGACAAAATGGGACCTCTAAGCCAGCACATGTGTTTCATTGTATGCTGAGTTGTAAAATCCTGAACTCTGATTTTTAAAGTAATTTCTCTATGACTCTTTTCAACAAAAGCAGTTTTGAACATGTGTTAAAGTGTAAAACAATATCGCTTTAGAGGGGTTGGGATTAATTCCAGTCTACCCTGTGATCTGTTAACAAATGTGTCAGCTCCATTTTGATTTGGGGCCTTTCAATTGATAAGAGCTAAGAAGAAATGGCTTCGATTTTTGGTCCCTGCATAAGAATTAGAGTTTTGATGAGGAAAAAAAAAATATGACCTTGCTAATAGATTGTGTTTCTTTGGAAAAGATACTCAAGAATAGTTTACAGAGAGACACAACCTAAGCACATGGCATCATTTAATGACTATTTATTTAACAATTCTGTACCACGCACTCTTCTAGGGCTTGTAAATAGAGCAGCGAACAAAACAACAAAATGGAAATCTGTGTCCCTATCAAGTTTGCATTCCCAATGTATTATGCAAGGTAATAGAAAAGACGGAAAAACATGTTTTCATGGTTATATGTGAATTTAGCTGAATACTTTAATTTTAAATTCACCCCTATGTGTGTCTTCTAAGAGATGTTTATAAAATAGTTTGTGAAAGGTGAATGAAAATCCTTGGGTTTATTCAAAGATGATTGAAGGAAGCATTTCTGTTGATCTCTTAGAGCAGGTAAAGTTAATATGCTTTCAGTAAATTTGGAAGTCAAGAGTAGGTCACGTGGATGACCCTAAGTTCTCCCACCTTCTGTGCGCAACCATTACTTTACTATCACAAGTAGCTCCAGCCTCCTCCCCATGTTGTGTCGTGCGCTTAGTGCACCCAGCCTCTCTGCAAATTCCGCTGGCGTTCTCATGGTTCTCATGTCAGGGATGACACTGACTCAGGTCCCTGAAACTGCTGACTTCTTGATCCTAATATTATTTCCTTTTCTGTGACCTTGACTTATTGTCCATTTGATCTGTTCTGGACCACACCCAGATTCTTTCATTCACCCCTAACTAGCCCACTCAACTCTTTTCTGTCTTCTGGATGCCTTATACTTCTCCCCAACATTGCTGACTGAAGAGACAAAATTCCCAATACCTTTTTACACAAACTATTTTAACTTTATCCAAGTCTCTCCCATTTAGGCCCACCCAGGGGCCTTACTCTCTGCCAATATATAAAAATAAATAAATAAGTAAAAGCCAATCAAGGGACTTGTTTCAAAGAGACAAGATTATTGCTTTTCCGCCCCTAGAAAGAAGATGTACAATACACACACACATCCACTTCCACAGGAACAAACACAAGTGTATATAGTACATATGTATACTTAGTAGAAAATAAATCTCTTACCATCTGCTTAGAATATCATCTGCTTTTGATGACTATTACTAGGTCTCAGGAGGACATGGATTAAGTTCTGCCTTCATTGCTTGTTTTTCAGGTGATATTGGACAAGTTAACTGATATTTGCCTCACTTTAATCAACTAAGAAATCAGAAAAATACTATGTCAGAGGATTGTCGAGAAAATCACATGAGATAATAAACATGAAATATAGACGCTATAAATTAGTCGTAAGCACTCTTCACTTGCAGCAAGGTAAATTTGTCTTTCATGATCTCCGAATTCTCACTTCCCTCTAGTCTGTCTTCGGTCCTGCTCTTTCAGGGACCTGATCCTTCACTCTAAGCTCCTTCCAGCCCTCCTGCCTGCAATGCTTTCTTTTGTTTGTAATTTAATAGACTTCTTTTTGGCACAGTTTTAGGTTCACATAAAATTGAACAGACAGTTCAGAGAGTTCACAGATACTCCCTTTTCCTCTGTCTGCCACAGCTTCCTTATCATTAACATCTTGGCATTACTGTTGTGTATTTGATACAACTGATGAACTGGTATTGATACATTATTGGTAACTGAAGTCCATAGTTTACACGAGGGTTCCCTCTGTGTTGTGCACTCTATGGGTTTGCACAAATGCAGAATGACGTGTATCCACCATTATATCATCACACAGACTAGTTTTACTGCCCGAAAACCCCTGTGCTCCACCTGCCCAACCTTCCCCAACCAGCATCCCCTGCCAACCACTGATCTTTTTACTGTCTCTGTAATTTTGCGTTTTTCAGAATAATACAGTATTTACTCTTTAAAGACTGGCTTCTTTCACTAAGAAATATGTATTTAAGTTTTCTTCATGTCTTTTTGTGGCTTGATAGCTCAATTCTCTTTAAGGCTGAATAATATTCCATTGTATGGACCTAGCAAAGTTTGTTTATCCACTCACCTACTGAAAGACATCTTGGTTGCTTCTATTTAGCAATTATGAATAAAATTGCTATAAACATTTATGTGCAGGTTTTTGTGTTTTCAGCTCTTTTGGGTAAATATCTAAGGTCACGGATGAAGGATCATATGGTGAGACTATTCTTAGTTTTGTAAGGAACTGTAAAAATGTCTCCCAAAGTGGATGTAGCATTTTCATTCCCACAAGGAATGAGTGAGAGTTGGAATAAATTTTGGTCATTTCAAAATCACATTGTTTTCAGGGCCAGCCTGCTGGCATAGTGGTTAAGCTCACCTGCTCTGCTTTGACGGCCTGGTGTTCACTGGTTTGAGTCCTAGGCACAGATCTACACACCGTTCATCAAGCCATGCTGCGGCGACAGCCCACATACAAAATAGACAAAGACTGGGACAGATGTTAGCTCAGAGACAATCATCCTCAAGCAAAAAGAGAAAGATTGGCAATGGGTGTTAGCTCAGGGCCAATCTTCCTCACAAAAAACAAACAAACAAACAAAATCATTATCTTCATCTTTCTCCCATTTTTAAATTGGGTTGTTTCTTTTATTATTGTTTAGTTTTAATAGTTCTTTGTATACTTTGAATAGAAGGCCTTTATCATGTATGTGCTTTGCAAATATTTTATCCCAGTCTGGCCTTTATCTTTTTTTTTCCCTTGAGGAAGATTTGCCCTTAGCTAACATCCACTGCCAATCTTCCTCTTTTTCTATGTGAGCTGCCACTAGAACATGACCAGTGACATATGAGTGGTGTAGGTCCATGCCTGGGAACTGAACCCAAGCCACTGAAGTGGAGCATGCCGAAATTAACCACTAGGCTGCTGGGGCTGGCCCTGTCTTTTGATTTTCTTAATAGTGTCTTTCACAGAGCAGAACTTCTAAATTTTAATCATATCCAAAATATCAAGTTCTTCTTTCACAGATTGTGCTTTTGGTGTTGTAGCTATAACACCTTGCCAATTGCAAAGTTACATTTGACTTTCTATATTTTATAGTTTCATGTTTTCTTCCTTTCTTTGTCTATTCTTTCACCAATACCACAATATCTTGATCACTATAGCTTTTATTAGTAAATTCTAAAGTCTGCAAGGACAGTCCTTAAGCTCTGTTGTCTTGCAGGATTGAATTGGTTATTCAGGGTCTTTTGTCTTTCCGTAGAAACCTGAGAATCAGTCTGCCCATATTCACAAAGCAGCTTGCTTGGATTTTGACCGGGCCTGCATTGAATCTGTCGATCAAGTGAGCATTGACATCTTAAAGATATTGTCTTCCTATCCATGAAAGTGAAATATCTATCTATTTAGATTCTCTGATTTCTTTCATCACGGTTTTGTAGTTATCCTCATACAGATCCTGAACATCTTTGTTAGATTTATGTCTGAGTGTTTCTTTATTTTTGATGCTAATGTCAATTACATTGTATTTGAATTTCAAATTTCAGTTGTTCAGTGCTGATAGATAAGATCTCAATGGACTTTTGCATACTAACTTTGTATCTTGCAGCCTTGCTATCATAGCTTACTATTTATAGGAGTGTTTTGGTCAATTTGGGGGGATTTTTAAAAAATGAGCAATCATGTCATTCATGAACAAGGACAGTTCTATCTCTTCCTTTACAATATGTATGCCTTTCAGTTACTTATAATGTCTTACTGCATTAGCTAAGACCTCCAATATGATGTTGAAGAGGAATGGTGAAACAGGTTTTCTTTGCTTTCTTTCCAGTCTTAGAGGGAAATCATCCATTTTCTCGCATTAATTTTGATGCTAGCTGTAGGTTTTTTGGAGATGTTCTTTATCAAATTGAGGAGGTTCCCTCTATTCTTAGTTTGCTGAGTTTTTATCATGAATGAGTGTTGGATTTTGTTAAATGCTTTTTCTGCATGTATGATGTGATCATCTGACTTATTTTTTAGTGTGTTGATATGATGGATTACATTAATTGATTTTCAAGTGTTGAACCAGCCTTACATATCTGGGATAAATCTCACTTTATTGAGATTATATTTCTATTTATACATTGGTGGAATCAATTTGCTAATATTTTTGTATCTATTTTCATGAGAGATATTCATCTGTAGTTTTTCTTTCTTGTAATGTCTTTATATTATATTGGTATTTATGGTAATGCTGACTTCATACAATGAGTTAGGAAGTGTTCCCTCTGTTTCCATTTTCTGGAACTGATTGTACAGAATTGGTGTAATTTCTTCCATAAATGTTTGGCAGCATTCATTACTGAAACCATCTGGCCCTGTTGCTTTCTGCTTTGGAAGGTTATTACATTGATTAAATTTCTTTGATGGAGACCAATATATTCAGATTATCTATTTCTCCTTGTTCAATTTTGGGTAGATTGTGTTTCAAGAAATTGGCCTATTTCATCTAAGTTATTAAATTTGTGAACATAGGCTTTCTTATAGTATTCCATTATTGTCCTTTTAATGTTCATAGGCTCAAAAGTGATGGTCCCTCTTTTATTTCTGATATTAGTTATTTATGTCTTCTCTCTTGCTCGCTCCCTCTTTTTTTTAGCCTGGTTAGCACTTAATCAATTTTATTGATCTTCTCAAGAAGCAGCTCTTGGTTTCATTAATTTTCTCTGTTTTCCTGTTTTCAGTTTCATTAATTTCTGCTCTAAGTTTTACTGTTTCTTTCCTTCTGATTGCTTCAGTTTTATATTTCTCTTCATTCTCAAGTTTTCTAAAGTGAAAGTTTAGATTATTGATTTCAAATCTTTCTTCTTTTCTAATATATGTATTCAATGATGTCAATTTCCTTTTAAGCACTGTATTTATTGCATCCCACATATTTTTATAGGTTGTATTTTGTTTTCATTCAGTTAAAAATATTTTTAATTTCTTTTGAGATTTCTTCTTTGACCTATGTGCTATTTAGAGGTGTAGCATTTAATCTCCACGTATTTTGAGTTTTTCAGCAATCTTTCTGTTATCGATTTCCAGTTTAATTTCACTCTGGTCTGTGTGAACACGCTTTGTACGACTCTTGTTCTTTTAAATTGTTGGCCCAGAATGCAGTCTATTTTGGTGAATGTTCCACATGAGAAAAATGTGTATTTTACTGTTGTTCGATGTAGCATTCTATGAATGTAAGTTAGATCCAATTGATTAATGATGCTGCTCAGTTAAAGTATGTCCTTACTGATTCTTGGCCTTACTGATAGAACTGCGTTGAGGTCTCAGAAATAGTGGCTTTCTCTGTTTTTCTTTGCAGTTCTATTGCTTTTGCCTCACACATTTTATTTTGATGCTCTGTCATTAGCTCTATATACATTAAAGATTCTGTGTCTTCTTGGAGAACTGATCCATTTATCGTTAAGTAATGACTCCTTTTATTCCCTTATAAATCTATTTATTCTTATGTCAGCTTTGTCTGATATTAATATAGCTGCTCTAGCTTTCTTTTTATTTATATTAGCATGCTATACCTTTCTCCATCCCTTTGCTTTTAATTTGTTTGCATTTTTATATTTAAAGTGGGTTTCTTGTAGGCATCATATAACTGTCTTTTTTTTCTTATCCACATTGTCAGTCTCTGTATTTTATTGGGGTTTCACATTGGTGTATTTATTGGTATATATAAATAATCTCTTTAAATATATTTAAAGTTTTGAAGTGGTTCTTGATATAGTTGGATTGATATCTACCATTTAAAAAAAACTGTTTTCTATTCATTGCCTTTATTTTTTTTTAAATCTTTCACTCTTCTTCTAACTTCTCTGGTTTAACTGAATGTTTTATATGATTCTATTTCTCTCCTGTTTGCATGTTAATTATACTTCTTTTTAAATTTTTTAAGTGATTGCCCTAGGTTTTGCAATATACATTTACAACTAATTTCAAATAACACTGTACCACTTTGTGGATAGTGCGGGTATCTTACAGCAGGGTATTACCACTTCCTCCCTCCCATCCCTTATAATCCTGCTGGCATTCATCTTATCTGTTTTACTAAATATACTGCTGCTATTATTATTTTGGAAAGTCATCTTTGAAATCAATCAAGAGTAAGAAAAATAAAAAGTTTTATTTTCCCTTCATTTGTTCCTTCTCAAAGACTCCTCTTTTCTTTATGTAGATCCAAATTTCTGACCTATATTATATTCATTCTCTGTAAAACTTAACATTTCTTACACCACAAGTCTACTTGAGAAAGTCTTTATTTCTCCTTCAATTCTGAAGGATAATTTTCCTGGATTCAGTATACCATGTTGACTTTTTTCTTTTAACCTTTAAAAATTTCCTTCCACTTCCTTGATGCTTGCATAGTTTGTTAAGAGAAGTCTAATGTAATTCCCATCCTTCCTCCTTTATAGTTAAGTTGCTCCCCCAACCCACCCCACCACCAGTTTCTTTCAAGACTTTCTTTCTGTCTGTGGTTTTCTGCAGTTAGGATATGACACGCCTAGGTGTAGACTTTTGGAATTTATCCTACCTGGTGTTCTCTGAGTTTCTTACACTGTGCTTTTGTGTCTGTCATTAGTATTAGAAAATGCTCAGTCACTATTATTTCAAGCATTTCTTTTGCTCCTGTATTTCTTTCTTGTCCTTCTGGTATTCCCATTATGCGTATGACACACCTTTTTTAATTGTCCCACAGGTTTTGGATATTTTGTTCCTCATTCTTTTCATTTTATTTTTCTCTTTGCATTTCAGTTTGGGAGGTCTGACCTATCTTCAAGTTCACCTACTCTTTTCTCAGCTGTGTCTAGTCTACTGGTGACTCCCTCAAAAACATTCTTCATTTCTGTTACAAAGTTTTTGATTTCTATCATTTTTCTTTTGATTCTCAAGATTTCAATCTCTCTTCATATATTACCCATCTGTTCTTAATTGTTGTCCATTTTTTCCACTAGAGCATTTAGCATTTTAATCATAGCTTTTTTAAATACCCAATATGGTCATTTCAAATTCTCTGCCATAGCTGGGTCTGTTGTCTTTTCAGATTATGTTTTTCTTGCTTTTTACCATGACTTGCTATTTTTTTTGGTTCAAAGGTGGACATAATGTATTAAGGGATAGGAACTGACATAAATAAGACTTTAGCATGAGATTTTTATTTTATCTTTTATATTAGTCTGCTGTAACACACTACCACAGGCTAAGAGGCTTAAGCAATAGCTTACGCCTTTCTCACAGTTCTGGAGGCTGGAAGTCCTAGATCAAGGTGTTCATGAGTTCCATTTCTCCAACGGCCTTTCCCTTTGGTTTGCAGATGTCTGCCTTCTCCCTGTACCTCACACAGCCTCACCCCTGTGTGTGTGCATTCCTGGTGTCTCTTCCTTTTCCAATAAGGACACTAATCATATTGGATTGAGGGTCCACACTTATGATCTCATTAAGTTAGTTTACTCTTAAAAGGACCTAACTCTAAATACAGTCACATTGGGTGTTAGGGCTTTAAGATATAAATTTCGGGGAAACAAAATTTAGTCCATAACTATGGGCTAGCAGTAAGGCTGTGTTAAATATTTCCTGTAGGCATCAGAGAATGCAATCTCCTCTAGTGTCCTTGTTTTTATCTCCCAAGTTGCCTTTGGGTTTCCCTAAGTATTCTTCCTCAAGTGGAGTCTGTCTTGCAGCACTCTTGGTTATCACAGCACTATTGTTATCCTAGAGTCTTTTGATGTGGTGGCAAGATATCAGGGAAAGGAAGTGTTTTATAATCTTGTGATTAAGCGTCTGTCTTTTACTTGTTGTTTGCTGTTATTTTGGTGGATGAGAGACCCTAGGTTGTGCTCTTCAGAAGAGTATCTTGGCTTCCTTTTTCTTTCCTCCCCTTATGTGAGATAGAAATTGCAAAGGGACTGGAGTTGGCTATCTGTTCTTTCCCATGTCATACAAAACTTTGTTAAAGTAATTTCCCTTGAGGGTTGGCCTTATTTGCAGAGAACAGAAGGAATCACAGAATGCTCTGAGTGTATTCCATAATGGTTGCTATTCATTTCACTCTGCCAGAAGCATGAGTAAATTTTCCTTAGAACTTCACAGTAAGAACTGGTGGGGCTCCTGGAAACTAAATTCTTGAAAGCATGGGGGTCCCACCTAAATTTCACCCCCACCCCTGGAGATTTTTTAACTCTCATGCTAATCCATATTGAACCTCCAGCAATTCATCAATTACAGTTTAGGTGTTCCTAATGGTACTGGCTCCAGAGATGAGCTCCTGCTCCTGGGTTCTGCTCTCCAAAAATTTGATTCTCTGTATTTCCCTCTATCTCCAGGTTTCTTGGAAGAACTTTGTCCATGGAGCTCAATTCTGTGATGATTTTAAGAAGAATTGTTTTTCAGTCTGTTCACTTTATGTCTTGTGAGAATAGGAGTGGCAACTTCTAAGCTCTTTACATGTTGTAGTGAAAACTGGAAATTCTTGGACACTTTTTGTTCCCTATAAAAATTGTCCTACAATTGAAAGAGTGCATCCCCCTTTTTCCATCACCACTTGCCTGCCTAATTCCTCAGGAACACAAAGTAGTGTTCCAGTATTTCCAAGATAGATACTAAGCAAATGACACAAAAATTGATATCACAGAGCTAGTGCTTACAATGGACTAATGTGTGAACTTTTTGAGGTATATTTATAGCATCATATTAGGGTTGTACAATTATAATAAGACTAATGGGATCAATACCAGCAGACAATAGGAATTTTTTTAACATAAGCAAAGAACGTAGTTTATTGTACACAGACAACTACACAAAGCAGGAGACACAGCCACTCTCAACTGAGGGCTCAAACCTTCCCAGAAAACCAACCAACACTGGTGTTCAACCACTAATGATATCCTCTGATCAGGTTGAGTGTCCTGTCTCATAGTCTATGCTATTATCCATTTCAACATAATGACTTTGTATGCACATGGCCACTATGGAAAAATGGAGAGCAGAAAATAGACAGTGACATTCAGTAAGGAGATAGTAAAAGTCCTGGGAAAACCAGAAATGGTGATAGTCTTGAGACTTTAAAAAAAAAAATACAGTACTTTTCCTAATTTATTCTTATTGATTCTCCTAATCACTCTACAAAGAAATGAGCATGAATCGTTATTTCCATATGGAGACAAGGAAAATGAAGTCACAGATTGCTAAGGGATTTATTCAAGATTTTAAAGACAGTAATTCAAATTAGGGATTTGAACAGAAGTCCTTGTGCATTTCTGCAACTGTCTGCTGCACTGTGAAGTGCCTGCATGAAGAAAATAAAAGAAAAAGAAAAAAGGAAAGAGAGAGAGAGAAAATTATATTGTTCAAAATTTCACATGCTGAACAATAGCTGTTGAAAGGATTCTGAGGCCCCCACCACAATTTGTGGTTTCCATTTCCATTTTAGTTGTCTTTCAGCAAGGTAGCTTACTCTGTTTCTGGTTACCTACTGAAGCTTTGCAAGTATAGGTATTCGGTACAGGCTTCATCTGGATAGGAATATCTAAGAACTCATTTTTCTACATATGCTTTGCAAATTTTCAGTGGAGCAAAGCATTTAGCACAGCATGTGGTGTTAATGTCATAGATGTGATTTAGTATGTCCCTGAAGCAAATCAACCAAAGATGATTTCCGCCCAATATTCTTGACAATTCTGGGATGCACAATGGAAATTCTGATGGAACATCAGTCACAAAGGAATTGTTAAAAGACTTGTGTGACAGAGACTCTTCCTAAAACAAATCTTACAGAGGTACAACCCAAATATTAAAAACTAGATTTAAAATAACTTTTATATAAATAGTGTATGAATGCTAAATTCTCATTGTTTTCACTCCCTCCAGGATGGATGTAGGAAAAGTAGACAGAATATTGGCCTAGGTCTTTTACAAGAGATCTTGTGTTTTATTTTCCATTATTAACTTCACATTCAAACCCTCATGTTCTCGTATTCTTTAAACTAGATACTATAAAACATACTTGTATGTTTGAACAGAGATATTATAAGGATTAAGAAAATATTCACCACCATCTCAGTTCATCAGACTAGCATGGTATATGATATCTACAACAGTCTTTAAATAACGCCACATATTAAAGCCTTTGCAATTTGCTTGATTCCAAGTTATTCTGTAAATCTACAAGAAATACAAGCATACATGCTCCTCTTTACCATTATCCTGTATCAAGTGTGGGCAAACTACTGCTCACTGGCCTGATACTGCCCTCCACCTCTTACTCTACAAAGTTTTTCAGGAACATAGTCAACTCATTCGTGTGTATTGTTTTTGGCTACTTTCCTGCTACAATGCAGAATTAGTAGGCGTGATAGAAACTTTATGGCTCACAAACCCTAAAATATTTATTATCTGGTCCTTTACATAAAAAGATTCCCAATACCTGTCCTATGGGATATCCTCTACCTTTTTTACTTTTACCGTTTCTGATCTTTGTTAAAGTTTTTCGTTATACTTAAAATGTTCTCATTCTTCACCAAATATAAATAACATAAAAGAATAACTCCCCAAAATAGAAAAGAGAGCACTGTACATTTTCTTTGTGCCATTTTCTACTATTTAAATGACCAATGATTCACAGTACGCATCTTTTATTAAGTACTAGTTGTATGGCAGAGCCCATGATAGGCACTTTACATATAATCTTTCTAATACTCAAAGCAGAATAAAAGAAGCAGAAAAAAAGACCTACTTCCATGTAGTAAAGTAGCAAAAAATAATGCCTATTCACCCAGAGAAATAATTTCTTTCTCTCTGTAACAGCTGATGAGAACATTGTTATACATTTATATGCAAGAATTACTCTGAGATATACATCTGGAAATGGAATACTCAATTTCTTTCCTAGACCTGGTCTTGTACTTTTAATTAAGTACTCTGTATGACATTGTCATTAACCCGTTACTCAAACCAGAAATACAGGCTATTTCTTCATTTTCTGACCACTTCTCACAAACTATTCTTTTTCATGTCTTACAGATTTTACCTTGTAACTTTTTTTTTCTGCTTCAACTGCTGCCATGGTTCAGATGCTCAGTAAGCCTTATAAACTTCAATAACATTTCTTGTTGGTTAATATAGTTCTTATCCAGAATGTGGGTACAGCAGCCACTCCCCTCTTTGGAGGATGTGCTCCTCCTCTTTCCTTTTACATACACACCTCAAGGTTCAATTGAGGGCTGACATTTTCCTATGTGATTTTGTCTCCCTGGCCACAGTGATTTGATGAGAAATGAAAAATGAGAATTTGACCCAATCTGAACCGATCATGTTGTGCTAAATCTTTGACCACCAGAGTGAGTAACCTTCAGGTGGGTATGGACCCAAGTCAGATTCTTTCTTTTTAACTTTCTGACCTGACTTGGGTTCTTCTCTGGTGGCAAAGCTAGGGAGCCATTGGACAAGGGGCTGCTGTCAGCCTTGACTCCAGCCTTTTGCAAGAAGAAGGTCTGTAGTGAGAGGAACTGAGCTGGACTATAGACAGCGGCAGGAATTTACTAGATTTTTTTGCTTTCTCTCATGTGAGTCCTGCCCTATTTTTTCTTTTCCCAAAGTTTTCTTATAAGGACCAAAATATTTCTCTCATTTGCTTAAACTATTTCAAGTTTGGTTTGTATAACTTGTAACTAAAAGGATCCTGATTAATATTCTCTTAAGTTCATCCCCGAATCCCTCTAAATTCACCCTGCACATTGTTGCTCAGGTTATCTATCCAATTTCCTCTCTGAAATACTCAATCCTGCATTAAAACTGGCAAGATAAAATCTGAGTTCCATGGCCTACAGACCTTCCAATATTTCACTCATCTAATTTTTCAGTCTGCCTTTCACCACTCTAGCCTTAACATTTTGTAGGTTGCGGTTTCCTAAATACACTATGCTGGTTCACACCACAATTGTTTTATTTTGTTTAGTTCTCCTTTTGATTAAAATTTCCTAATTTTTTTATCTTTCCTTACTAATTTCTGCTGATTGTCCAAAACTCATTCAATGTCAACTTCACTAGAAAGATTCCCATGATGTATTCATTCTCCTTCCCTGTTTCAAACTGGCCAACATATGTCTCGATATGTACATGTGCTCCCATGTCACACTGTACATATATGCAGCTGTGCTGACTCCCTCAAACAGAATATCAGTTTTTTCCAGTGTCTCACCATGACTTGTTTATCTTTTCATGACAGCCTGAAATTTAAGAGGCATTATTATAGTTTTATTGAATCTTGGAGACGTGGCTTTCACACCTCAGTGTGTATAAAAGCCCCATCGGAGGCTTTTGTAAAATGCGGGTTCAGAGGCCCCAATTCCTTTAGATTATCTCGTAGTAAATTTGGGTCGAAATTCAAGAACAAATATTTTCAACAAGTACCCAAAGGACTTATTCTGAAGGTTATCTTTTACAATTTTAAAATAAAGAATGATAAGGTAGAATATGCAACTTGAAAGTTCTCTTAACCATCAAATTGGTCCTTACCATAATTCAAAATAAGGGAAGAGAACTACATTCATTCAAGAATGGTACCATATAGGGGCCGGCCCCATGGCCTAATGGTTACGTTCACATGTTCTGCTTTGGCTGCCCAGGGTTCACCAGTTTGAATTCTCTGGTTTGGATCCCAGGCACAGACCTACACCTCGCTTATCAAGCCATGTTGTGGCAGGCATGCCAGATATAAAATAGAGGAAGATGGGCACAGATGTTAGCTCAGGGTCAATGTTCCTCAGTAAAAAAAAGAGAATTGGTGGTGGATATTAGCTCAGGCTAATTTTCCTCAAAAAAAAATAAAAAAGGATTAGTGCCATATACATGTCCCGGGGTAAATTACATATTACCCCAAGGAATATGTTTCTGGTACTCTAAGTGGCTTATTATTATCTTTTACATTTACAAAAGTTTAAAGACATAGATCTGAAAAAAAGTAATATAGAAAAATCCAAAAGTAAGGATTATCAACTGACAATTTGAGTATATGTAATTTTTCACACATAACTCCAAGAATTTTCATTAACCAATTAATTGTTTTCTTGGGAAAAACGTTTTTTTACTTATACAAGTAGCAGTATCTGGACAGTAAATATATTTGCGGTGAAGACATAATGGAAGATGTTAAAATTAAATTTTATCTCTCAGATATAAGTTTTAAAAATTCAAAGTCAAGAAAGAAATAATAAATGTACTTGGCTACTGAAGATTAATTTAACACTGTCTGAGCACAGAAATCTTACCAAATAGTGACATAAAAGTAAATCAAAGTGAATTTTGGCTCTTTCATTTACTATAATGAATAAAATAAAATCATTTACTATAATTTACTATAGCATTTACTATATACTATAACCCCAAATAGGGTACATATTTGGCTTAAGAAAGAATTGGTGATAAGTATGTTAAATATAGTCAAAATTTATTTCATAGCAAATTAATTTTTAAAATCTTAACCATAATAAATGTAATTCTATTAAAAAACATTTATCAAGCATTTTTTAAAAAATTTTATTTACAAGATCTATTAGAAAATACATGTTTGGTACATTGTCAAATATTATCACAGGTCTACTGACCAAATGTCAGCTATAACACCTAAAATTTAAAAGAAAATTTTAATACTGCATTCTTCTTAAATTCAGAGTAAGCATATACTATGTTGAAGACAGAAATAACCCAAAAAGCACACACTGATATATTTCTGAAGTTAAATTCTATAGTTGAGGGCTGGTAATTACATACCTAAACTATCCCATTAGTTCTGGTCTAGTTCAGATTGACCCAGAGAAGAGAAACTTCTTTTGGAGCAAATGCACTAAATCCACAGGTAAGAAAACATTTTAGATTTACATAGACTTAGATTGAAATATTAGCTCTGATAATTGATGACTAATTAATCTCCTTAGGCTTTTTCCATCTCAAAATAATAATTTCTCTCTTGCAGGGTTCTTATCACACACAACTTACATAAAGCGTGTGGCCCAAAGCTTTGAAAAAACTAGGCACAATTGAAGAAGAGTAGGAACTCTAGACTTTTTTTCTATCCTAGTGTTCCAAGGTATGTTAACTTGAGTTATTGAGGAAAATTAAGAAGTGTAATAATTATTATGAGTATCTTTAAGACCATATTTTCCAGAATTCAGTTAACTTTTAGAGTCATGAATGACTAATATAATTTCAGCTGTTTTATTTTATTCTGTTGTAAGATACATCATAGTCGACCAGACTGACATCTGTGGCTGTCCCGAACTCTGTCCTCTAGTTCCTTGGGCCTGAAAGAGGACTGATGGTCTGTTGATACTAGAGTCATCCTGTGTGGTGCTCATAATAACCTGAGCTCAGGCTAAAAGCTATAAAAACCAAAAAACAAACAAACCAAAAACAATGTTGACAACCCTTAAGAGAGTTCTTGTGCCTTCATGTAATTATTCTGTTCTGTTTTGATTTTGTAATTTGTCCAGAATTTGTTATTATCTACTGGAGGTTGGGTTTAATCAGGTTTTACTCAGCTGTCTTGTAAGCAGAACTCGATGCAGTTATTTGTAAAGAAAAGTTAAAATGCACTCATATTGTTTGGAGAAATTCATTAATGTTGTCTGACAAAAACTGAAGCTTTGAAGTCACTGAAGCATCTGGTGAGAACAGAAATTTTTCATCTCTCCTCCAATTTCAAATGGAAAATAAGAAGATAATTGAAATGATGTTGGCAAAGGTAAAATAAACTGTTTGCATCTTGATTTAATGAATAATGTTAATATGAGCTAATTTTCTTTGAAGGAGTTCTTGGAAAATATCAAAATTGTATTTTAAAAGAGTGCACATTAAGTACTCTCTTAAAATATATTAGATAACTATTTAGGATCTTTTACTTTTTTAAGATAATGTGCTGTATATTTTGGAGTGTTAGCAAATATTATTGTAGTTCTCCTCTTTGTCTATAAGTGAACATTAGTTGGAAGTCTTTGCTAACAGAAATTAAAATAACCACAAAATCTTTAGTCAGTTAATGGATTATTAAGGGTTTTGCTTGTTATTCTCCTCATTTTAGCTACTTTTCTTTTGACACCTGGCCTTTATTTGAAGTCACATGTTTTATTTTAACCCCTCTCTAAAGGAAGAAATGGTTTTGTAAGTCAATGCTTTTCTTTAAGTAGTTATATTTTTATCATTTTTAAATTCCCCGTTAGCACTCCAGATTATTATGGCCAGACTTAGAACCAGACATAAAAATAGTTTGCCATTTGTAAGAAATTCAACAGTTTTATGGGTGAAATAACGAAAAAATCTTAAGGAAAATATTGTAACAAAATACTCCCAGAACATTCTGTTAATAATATAGGCTATCACAAATAAAAATTTTAAATAATTTGGAGGCATGCCAAAAATATCAACTCTGGTTATATTTTGTGAATAGTAGGTACCTGATTGTTCAACTAACAGCTGAAAAAAGCCTTTGAGCCTCATTAGGCTCTTTTTAATATCTTTGATGTAGCTGAGAAACTAGACATAAATACGATTAGCCCTCCATATCCACAGGTTCCACATCTGCGGATTCAACCAACCATGGATTGAAAGGTCTACGATGGTTGTGTCTTTACTGAACAAGTACAGACTTCTTTTGGGTAGTTATTCCCTAAGCAGCACAGTATAACAGATATTTACATAGCATTTACATTATATTAGGTATTACAAATACTGTAGAGATTATTTATCATATACGGGAGGATGTGCATAGGTTATTTGCAAATATTATGCCATTTTATATAAGAGACTTGAGCATCCCTGGGTTTTGGTATCCACAGGGATCCTGGAACCGGTCCCTGGCTGATAACGAGGGATGGCTGTGTGCTTAAGGACTATGTCAGCTGCTAGTCTCTACCAAAATATTCTTTATTATATTAATTGATCCTATATTTTATATTCTTTATGTGATTAACGTTGAACCAAGTATTATATTTGATGAGGACTGCAATTTCTAATATAGATATACCTCTTCCCTGCATCTTGATAAAGTTTAATGTTTGTTAATTTTGAAGATAAATATCAACATTCAAAGTTGTTTAAATTATCTGTTTCAAAAGCTTTAAACAAATATACTATTTGTCTCTTGTAATGCTATTATAATAAAGTCTTCCCAGGACAACATTGACTTGTAACTTGCAATCCCTATCAAGAAATTTCTAAGTCTATGAAAATAGTCTGCTAGAATGCTGTTTCTTTTTCTCACATAAATACCAGTTTTGCGTAATAGTTTATTTGCAGCATTGGTAACTATCTTTTGACATGGAATCACATTTGGTAATTTCATTTGACGTTATTTTAGTCATCTTCATTCAAGAGGAAAAATTGAAAGACATTTTCACTTTTCCATTGTGAAGAAGCAGATTTATAAATAATAATGTCTTAATAATCTTTACAAAAATCTCAAGAATATTCCAGAAATCTCATTGACATTTTCAGAAAAACATTCCCAGATATTTGGTTTGGGTGGTTGGGTTATTATTTGTTTAGCTTAGTGCAGCAAGAATTTCATCAGTACAATTACTTCTCATCGTAGGAAATTAGTCAAGCTTGTTCAGACCTTGATATTTTGCAATTTAAAAACAAGAGAAAAAGAAATGGAAACACTGATATGAAATTAGGGACATAATATTAAACGACACTTTACAAATCTTTAAATGTTTAAAATTTCATTTGTGTTTTGGCATGATTTATGTATTTGACGTTAACAATTAAGTTACTGTAGACTCTATGAAATCACTATTAAAGGTAAAAACAGTGGTAGTTCACGCAATATTTTGAGTGCATGAACCGTGACTCGTGGGAATAGCGTAATAATTTCAGCTTCAGCTATTTTTCGTCATTTGTTTTGTGGGTTAAAATCTGCATTGGAATGTGCGCTTTTGCTTCGGGATCTTCATTATCAGGTACTTTTCTTTGCTCAGGCATGCACTCGATTACCATCTCTAAGTACACAGCCTTTATCAATTGCTTTCTATAAAAGTTATACTATCTCTCAAATATTTACTAACTTATTAACTGTGGCTGTGCAATGAGATTACCATAAATATAATATACATATATATGTATATATATGTATATTATATATATGTGTGGTATCTTTCTATTTATTGTATTGCATTATATATTATATATATAATGAAATTGTTTTAAGTTTACAGAAAAATAGCAAAGACAGTACAGAGAGTTCCCATACACAATGCTCCCAGTTTTCCCTATTGTTGAAATCTTACATTAGTATGGTATATTTGCTACAATTAACTAATTAATATTGATGCATTATTATTAACTGAAAGTCTATACTTTATTCTGATGTCCTTAGTTTTTACTTATGGTTCTTCTCTTTAGGATCCCATCAGGGATAGCATCTTACATTTAGTTGTCACATCTCCTTGGGTTTCCCCTTGCTTTTATAGTTTTTTGATAACCTTGATAGTTTTGAGGTGCATTTGTCAGGTATTTTAAACAGTGTCCCCTTATTGGGATTTGTCTGCTGTTTGTCTCATATTTAGATCGTATAATTCTGTTTTAGGAGGAAGAACAAAGAGGTAAAGTGCAATTTTCGATACACTATATCAAGGGTGCATACTCTCAGCCTGACTTATGACTGTCCATGTTGACTTGATTCCTTGGCTGAGGGAGTGTTTGTCAGCTTTCTCTACAGTCTAGGTTTCTGTTTTCTCTCCACTTTCCGTGTTGTACTATTTAGAAGGAAGTCACTAAGTGCAATCCACAAGTAAGGAGTGGCAAGTTATGCTCCATCTCTTTGAGGTCGGAGTATCTACATAAGTTATTTGGAATTTTTCTGCACAGGACATTTATCTCTGCTCTCACATTCATTTATTTAAAATCATTTATTTATTTATATCAATATGGAATAACGGCAATATATTTTATAGTGTGGTTATAACGTAATACTTCCTTATTTATTCCAAATGTAAACATTGGAAGCTCTTTCAGATGTCTTCTGTGTCCCTTTGAAGTATACCTGCATCACTATGTCTTTAATGAATTATTTTTCAAAATGTTTTCTTTTATTTTGCTGGCAAAGATTCACCCTGAGCTAACATCGGTTGCCAGTCTTCCTCTCTTTTTTTCCCTCTCTAAAGCCCCAGTACATAGTTGTATATGCTAGTTGTAAGTCCTTTGGGTTCTTTTATGTGAGCCGCTGCCACAGCATGGCTACTGATGTGGTTCCACGTCCAGGAACAGAACCCAGACCGCCAAAGCAGAGCACACCAAACGTTAACCACTAGGCCATCAGGGATGGCTCTAAAATATTTTATTTCCTCACACTACATTATGCTCTGGCCTTATACATTTTCTGCCCAGCCCTAGAATTAACCATGTCTCCAAGGAGCTCTGATTTCTTTTATTGGAGAATAGTATTAGAAATCAAAATCGGGATACTAAGTGTGCTTTTTGCTACTAAGGTGTTATGGCTTCTTACCCTCACAACAGACACAGTAAGAAAATATATGTGTGCATAGCAAACCCTTTATATATACGTATCTGTACATATTTCTATGTGCAACTATCTCTACTGATATGAAGCTAAACATGAGCTCGTACTGATGTCTCTAACTATCTGTTGTCGCATAGATCACTCTAGTCTTCCTCCGTCCTCACTTATTTGTCAACACTCACTCCAAAAGTGAAAATCTGGTTCTCACCATCTGCCATCCATTTACTTAACCATTCATTTCCAGCATAGCAATATCAGAACTGTTAACTCGTTCCCCCTTAAACAACAACCTGATAAGTTAGTTTCTTTTGCCATTGCTTTTGCAGACTCTGCATTTCTAATGTCATTAGCTTAGCACCTTTTCTTCTTCCCCCTTTAGTGAGGTTGTTTCACATATTTACCAGACAGTTAGATTGTTTTGTTACATTCTGTATTCCCTCGTGGAATTCCCTCAACTTCCTAATTTTTAAAAAATTTGCATAATTAAAGTTTACCCTTTGTGCTATAAAGTTCAATGGGTTTTGACAGACACATAATATCATATATCCACAACTACAGTGTCATGTAAAATATTTTCACTTCTCTAAAATCCCCTGTGCTTCACCTATTCAATCTTTCTGCCCTGCCTCCAAAACCTCTAGAAACTATTGACTCTTTTTTACTTTCTCTGGGGTTGTGTCTTTTCCAGTCCGTGATATAATTGGAATGTAGCCTTTTCAGACTGGCTTATTTCACTTAGTAAATTGCATTCAAGATTCGCCCATGTCTTTTTGCGGCTTGATCATTTCCTTCTTTTTGTGCCTGAATAATGTTTAATTGTATAGATGTACTACCATTTGTGACATCTTGATCACTTCTGCTTTTTGGCAATTATGAATAAAATTACTATGAAGATTAATGTGCAGATTTTCGTGTGGACATGCTTTCAAATCAGTTGGGTAAATATCTAGGAGTCTGATTGCTGGAATTTATGGTAAGAAAGCTTTGTAAGAAACTGCTAAAATGTCTTCCGAAGTGGTTGTACAATTTTGCATTCTACCCAGCAATCACTGAAAGTTGTTGTTGCTCTGCATCCTAACCTTCAATTCAGGTGGTCAATGTTTAGATTTTAACCCTTCCAAAGGTAAGTAATGGAATTTCACTGTTGTTTTAATTTGTATTGTTTTAACATCAAAAGATGTTGAGCATTTTTTCACGTTTCCTTGCCATCTGTATACCTTCTTTCAGTAGAGGTCTGTCCAGATCTTTTGTACATATTTATGTGGGCTGTTTATTTTTCTTATCATTGAGTGTTAAGAGACCTTTGTATATTTTAGATAAAAGTCCTTTATCAGATATATGTTTTGCAAATATTTTCTCCCAGTCTATGGCTTGTCTTTTCGTTCTCTTAACAATGTCTTTCAAAAAACAGAAGGTTTAAATTTTCATAAAGTTTAACTTATTGATTTTTTCTTTCATGGATAGTGCTTTTAGTATTATACCTAAAAATTCATACCAAACTTAAAATCACCTAGATTTTCTTCTATGTTTCCTGCTAGAGATTTATAGTTTTGTATTTTACATTAGATTTAGTATTGATTTCAAGCCAAAATTCGTGAAAGTCATAAGGTCTGTGTCTAGGTTCATTTTTTTGCACATGGATATCCAATTGTTCTACTACTCTTGGTTAAAAAAAGACTATCCTTTCTATTTGGACCATCTTTGCTCCTCTGCCTAAAATGAATTGACGATATTCTTGTGGGTCTATTTCAGGTTTCTAGATTCTGTTTCACCCATCTACTCTTTTGGAAATACCACACTCTCTCAATTACTGTAGCATTATAGTAAGTATACATGTTAATACGAACCCTCCAACTTTGATCTTCAACATTGTGTTAGCAATTCTAAGTCTTTTGCCTTTCCATAGAAAGTTTAGAATTAGTTCTTTTATATCTATAAAATGGATTGTGGAGTTTTAATTGAGTCGCATTAAATCTGTATATCATATTGAGAAGAATTGAACTCTTGACAGTGTTGAGTATTCTAATCCATGAACATGGAATACTTCTTCATTTATTTAGACCTTCTTTGAAAGCTTTCATCAAACTTTTCAGTTTTCCACATATAAATGCTTTGCTTATTTTGTTACATTTATACCTAAGTATTACATTTTTGATGCTATTATAAATGACATTTTTTTAATTCAAATTTCAATTTCTATTACTTGCATACAGGAAATCAACTGATTTTTTTATACTAACTGTTTGTTCTGTAACTTTGCTATATTTGCTTATTAGTCTCAGGAAATTATTTTGTCAGTTCCTAATAAACAATCATCTCAGCTGTGAACAAAGTCATTTTTATTTCTGCCTTTCTAATCATTACGCATTGATTTCCTCTTCTTGTATTATTGCAGTAGGTAGAACTTCCAATACAATGTTTTGATAGGTCTTCTTTTCCTTGCTTTTGGTCTTTGGTCTTGATTCTTTAAAGAGAGAAAGCAGTCAATTTTCTTACCAAGGAGTATGTCCACTCTAAATTGCATCATCTCTTCTCCTTGCTTTAAACTAAAATTATTCTTCTTTCTTTAATTTCCTAGGGGAAGCTTAAGTTCTTGGATTTTAGATCTTTCTTCTCTTCTAATATGTGCACTGATTATATAAATTTCCCTCTAATCACTACTTTTGTTGCATCTCACAGTATTTGATAAGTTGTATTCATTTTATTTAGTTCAAATATTTTTTATTTCTCTTGAGACTTTTTCTTTGACTCATGGGTTATTAACAACCTTGCTGTTTAATCTCCAGATATCTGGAGAATTTCCAGTTCTGTTTCTCTTATTAATTTCTAGTTGTATTCCATTGTGTCTGTGACCACACTAAATTTTTAGCCTGTTGTTTTTGTGTCTTCCTGCAATGTACTGTCTTGTGGGATTTTCTACTTTGTGCCAACGTTCAGCATACATTGTGATGTTGAAAAGAATGTTTTAAAGACTCTTTCTTAAACATTTATATCCCTGCCTTTAATGAAAACTTAAAGTAGAATCCCTGTTTATTACATATCCATTTTGTTTCCTTCCTAATATCATCAGCTATTCCCTAGATCACAACAGGTCATGACACTATTTGCTTAATCACCTCAAATCCACTATTATGTTAGCTAAAATTAAATAATGAAAAATTTAAATATAGTAAATAAATTTACTGTTAAATATATTGTAAATGCCTATTATTAATCTTATATGACTCAATTGTTTAAGCAAAAATATTCTCATTATCTACGGTTCAGAAGAAAGCAGCAGGAAATCCAAAAAGAGATATAACTTTTCCATGCAAATTTGGAAAAGCACATTTGTAATTCATGGGCTCATTTTAGACATTTATAATGAATGAATGTTGAAAGTTATTAATACTTGATTCTACATACTTTAAAATCTAATAACTTACAAAGCTCAATACCTTTAAAAAATAGATTCCAATACGCATATGAATTTCCTGGATGTCCTGATCTAAATTTGTAATCATACTTATTTTTTAAACAGCTAAGTATGCCCTACTTTCAAAGTTTAATCGTGTACAGGAGACAGAACAGCTGCAAAAAGAAAAAGTTAGGCTCAGGTATTCTAAAAGAAACAGAGAGGTTATGGAAATTTAGAAAAAAAGATGCATTTTTTCTTCCAACTGCAGAATTAGTGAAGGCTTTGTGGAGAATTTGGTGTGTGAAGTGGGTCTTAAAGAACAGATAGAATTTGACCAGCGGCACATGATGACAGAACCCATTCAAAAGACAGAAAAGAGTAAGGATTGTGTACCTATAAACATGATATTTGATTTTACAGTAGTCCTCACTACACTAAGGAGAGAAAGGATTCCTATCTATAGATTTTGAGAAGATACTATTCTTGTTGCTGTCAGGTTGCATAGGGTAGAGAAAAGCACGCAGGTTTTTGAGACAGAAAGACCAGGCTCTAAATGCTAGTTTTTCTGCTCCTCTTTGTGTGATGTTGAAAGAAACTGGTTAACTTTTGTGAGTTGAATATTTCATCTGTAGAATCTAAATAATAATGCCTAATTCACCACTGCTATAGGATAAATTGGAAGGAGAACACATCAGAGTGAGAGTTAGAGTGAGAAGGAAAACAGAAAAGAGCTTTGCAGTCTGACAGACCAGTCTATAAATTAGAATTCTTTAATTTATAAACCGTGATCTTGGGAAAATTACCATCACCAAGCTTCAATTTACTCATCTACTAAAGATCAATAATTATACCCTGTGAAAGGTGCCGTGAGGATATAATTGAATCGGAACCAAGTAGACACCCCATAAATCGTAGCTACTTTAGGAGTTGGGACTTCATAGAAAACTGGAAAATATGAAATATTTCAGAACAATGAGATAACATGATCAGAGTTTTATTTTAGGAAGATTTATTTGTCAAAAAGGCACTGCTTATAATTTTAAACAAGTAAGTTCAAAGGTAGGGAAAACAATAAGTTGACTCTGCCAATCGTCTAATTATAAATTAAAGACAATCTCAATGTGGTTAGTGGTAGGTAAACTACAAAGAACTAGACATTGAAGTTGTGGAATCAATGAGACTTGATGATTGCAGCCTTTTCCCGAAAGAAGGAGCTGGAATTCAGTCAAAAATGTTGCAAATGGTATTTTAAAAATATGCTGGTGGCATTGATTAAATAAGAACATTAGTAAGAGAATTAAGTTCAGAAAGAAAATTGATGAAAATATTGACATTGTTGACAATATTGACACTCCCTGATCTCAACAGGGAATATTAGTGGGAATAAGGAAATAATTACATGAAACACCTATTTAGGATGAGGGAGTAAATTGGAAAAAAACAGAAATATTCCTTTGGAATGTATCTAAGAATATGAACATTGGCAATATGAAGAGTATATTTCAGATGTTGAAAATGGGTTCCATGCTACTGCTAGAAGCTGACTTTTGAGTTTTCCCTGACCAACATACTGACGCTTATACAGGTTACAAGTTCCACACACATCAGAAAGTTTTTTTGTTAGATGGAGAATGCCACTCTGAGTGATTCTAAGACTGTGGTTATACATTAATTTAATGATTCTTTATTTGTATATAACATTCTTTATCCATACAGAGCATGCCAACATTCTAATAGTCTTTAAACTTGCATACACAACTGATCCAAATTTTGCAGTCACTCTACAAGGACTTTAAAAATGTACTATAACTAATGGACTTTAAAAAAAATAGAAAAATGGACTATCAGATAAAAGATGAAGTCATTCAACAGAGAATGGGAATGCATTCAAAATAATCATACAGGGCCTGCCCAGTGGCATAGTGGTTAAGTTTGAGTGCTCCACTTTGGTGGCCCGGGAGTTCACAGGTTCAGATCCTGGACATGGACCTACACATTGCTCATGGAGCCATCCTGTGGCAGCGTCCTACATACAAAATAGAGGAAGACTGGCACACGTATTAGCTCAGCGAAAATCTTCCTCAAGCAAAACAAGGAAGATTGGCAACAGATGTTAGCTCAGCAACAATCTTACTCACCAAAAAAAAAAAAAAAAAATCAAATAGACATTCTAGGCCTAAGATATACAAGATCTGAAATTTTTAACTCAAAGAAAGAATTTAACAGTAGAATGGATTTAGCAGAGGGCAGAGTAAGTAAACTGGAAGAAAAGTCATTAGAGCATCTGTACATTGAAAGAAAAAACAATGGGAAAATAAAGGGCCTTGGAGACAAGTGGGCTCAAAGGATTTGAAATGCCACCTTGGAGATGGCTTATACATTATTTATTAATAGCTGCCTCACAGCCAAAACTGTGTGTTTGTCAACCACATAATACCCAATATTTCAAATGTGTGAAGTCTATGCGTTATTTGTTTATATATATAGCTAAAGGTGCCTTTCGTAGAATAAGTAGTGCAGAGACATCATGCCACAGATCATAGACAGATTTGAAAATATCACTGTTTGTTTACCTTTCACAGTGTCCTATAAACTCTACTCTCATCAATTTTATGGCTTTTATCAACGAAAATAATTGAATCTTATACTCGATGAGATTTACAGACCTCATCTAAAGCCAACTTGACCAAGCTTTCAGGTTTTGCTTTAACTTGCTCCTACTTGGTCCAATAACTTTATTTTGAAATAATGATATACTATTATAAAAAGGAACTTTTTGTTTAAAAAGGTGTACTTGCACTTATTTTATTTAATACATGAATATTTTGCCTTAAAACTAGGGGCATTAAACACAGTAATATGGAGAATTGGGAGAAGTCTGTACAGGAAACTCCAGGTTAAATGGCAGGTACTTGATTGGCCTTCTTAGCTCTGTAAATGGCAGCCAAGGAGTATTTGAACAAGACTTTTCCCTTAGTAGAGCGCAGTGGATCATTCCAAGGAAAAGATTTGATCAAAAGTTTCTGTTAGTAAGATGGATTCTTTTACTAGACGTTACCACCTACAACCATATGCAACAATTTAGTCTTTGCCAAAAGGATATTTACAGTAACAGTGGATGTTACGTGTACTACTCTGAAACAATGGGATTGTTTAAAACTATAAATCAGTGAAACAAATCAAACAAAGTGTTTTTGGAGATATGTAGACACAGCTACAAACATAGCCAAAGAATGAGGTCAATATGTCATTATGTTGCCTCCATGATAAAATATTTAATGTCGCTCTACACAAGCTACTTCAAAGGAATATAGAGTCATGTTTTATGCTAGTTATTAAAACAAACAGTGAATGAGGTTCTAGTTGTTTCATCTTCCCTAATCTAATTTCCAAAACAAAGTTTGAATTTCTATATTTCCATGGCTTAAAAGGAACTTATCGTTGGAGACCTACAGCTAGAAATGTTTGGAACAAAAGCCTGCAGATCTGTGTGGATATGAAACAAAATAGAATGAAAAAAACATGAGTACCACTCTGATGACTGTTCTCTGCATAATGTCGTCAGGTGATGAACATATTGTTGATGCATCTGGAAATGAAAAGTAAACATAACTGAATCCTCAGTGTTGTCCTTAAAAAGAAAAACAAATTATTTAGAAAGTACAAAGTGAAGTAACATTCAAGCTGCTTTGTCCAAGTTAAGTGGCCTGAGCCAGAGAACACTCTCTTCAAGAAGAAATTCTTTGTTATAATATAGAAAATACTTTAGTTTCATTAGATTATCTTCCATTAAAAAATCATAAATTAAAAGAAAACATTTTGCCATATCTCTCCATGTTAGACTACAGAATCACAAACATAAAAAATAGTTTCCACAATTTTTTTCTAATAATATCTTCTTGGAGAATAATGATAAATGCACATCTTTCTCAGTCGAGTTTCTTACTTACTATTGAAAAGTTAGTTTAAAAAATCTAATCAAGAGCCAGCCCTGATGGCCTAGTTGTTAAAGTTTGGTGCACTCTGCTTTCACAGCCCAAATTCAGTTCCAGGGGGCAGAACCGCACCACTTGTCTGTCAGTAGCCATGCTGTGGCCTTGGCTCACATAGAAGAACTGGAAGGACTTACAACTAGAATATACAACTGTGTACTGGTGCTTTGGGGAGAAAAAAAAAAACAGGAAGATTGACAACAGATGTTAGTTCAGGGTGAATCTTTGCCAGCAAAAAAAAAAAGAAAAAAAGGTCTTAAAAATAATCTAATCAAAGGCATATACATGTTTGTATCTGTGAACAAAAATTCTTCATGTTCTTGGTAATGGCTAATCTCCAGTAGCTGAATATTTTTCCACAAACTCATCGTAATCAACATCAGCCTCTCCAATAATGAAATATTTAATGATTTAAATTTAATTATTAATATATTTGATTCCTTGACTAGACTGATCAGAAAAATAAAGTTTTTATCCTACTTCTGTGGGTAATTTATGACACTTATATTCTTGGTAAAGAAAGCAAGGCATAACTATATTCCAATTTCAGGAAATATCTTCTTTAGAGAATGGCAATTGTTAACACATTAATATGAGATTAACATAAGGTTAAGCTTATGGTTGTCTCATTAATTGAAGAATCAAGTCTGGTCTTATTAAAAAACAACTCTATGCATTCTCTCTGTTTGCCATCATTATTAAAATTTCAGGTATTTGGGTATTGTTAAAATTGAATGTTTAGCATACATAGGATACTTCCTTGGGAACAATTTAGCACGAGTCCAGAGGAAGTAAGCAGAGCTAATGCGCTGAGCTAGGACAAGCTGGAGAACTTTGTGTCAATCATCTCTGCTTTGAAAACAACCTCTCAGCTCAGAGATATTAATTCTGAGATTAATCTAGTAAGCGATGTGGATTTTTGGATAAGCATGCTTATGTATTTACACATGTTACTGTTTGTGTTTTTAGTTAATAAATGTTACATGCTTATTGTAGAACATAAGGGAAATATAAGAAAAATAAACAAACACACAACAATCATTCTGCTTCATCTGGTAACATATTTCTTTCCAATCTCATTTCTATTTATTTGAAAAAATCTTTCTTAAAAATTGTTATTACAGGGTACAGGCAGCCTGACTTCCAGCCTCTTTTTTTTGATTCTTTATTTTGGAATTGATTTAGATTTACATGAGAGTTCCAAAGATAGTACCGAGTATCTATCCTGTGGACTCTTCACCCAGCTTCCTCTACTATTAGCATCTTATCTAACCATAGAGCATTCATTAAAGAGATTAACATTGGTTCAATACTATTACCTGAAATGCAGACTGCACTCAGATTTCACTAATTTTTTCGCTATCTTCCTACTGTTTCAGGATCCAACACAGGATACTGCATTGAATTTAGCCAGCATTTTTCTTTTGTAGAACCTAACTTTAGATTGTGTTTGCTTTTGTATATGGCCTTTATAAATGAGCAGGTTGATTATGAAACCAAGAAAGGATCCTAGAGAGACAACTGTTGTCATAGATATCTAAAAAGAAAAAAAAAATTAGTGAAAAAGCTGACCTCCATTAAATGGAAGAACTAGGTTTAACTTTCAGGAGGGAATATGCTTCAGGCAACTGAAGAGGACACGGAATACTGGGTTGGCCTCAAGCGAGGGCTTAGAAAACTCCAGATGTTTTAACACACTACTCGGTTGTTGCAAATTAAGCTGAAAATGAAAGAGCAATCTTGTACCTGTCCTAGGATAACAGAAGGAGAAGGGAAGAAGGAGAAAGAAAGGAGCTTATACTTTCCATTAAGGAGTCATGTTGTTCATATTCTAAGAGTTCCACCCACAAATGCTTAGAGATGCTTAACATCTCTGGCTTTAATTCAATGGCTCGCTAATTGATATTGCATCCCAAACCCCACTTCAAGGATTCTAAACATTTCTCCCAAGTTTATGTTTCGTACCAAACTCATATTTTCATCAGAATACGTTTTTTTCTACTTTATTAAGATTAAGACAATTCCAGGTGCCAAACCCAGAAAGAAAATAATTTATTTATCCTCCTAATTAAAGAGGAAAATATAAAACATAACTGCCTGGCAGAATTTGTGTTCTACTTAAAGGTCAGGATCATGATTTTATAGTAAAATCAGTCAACATGGTTGTGTTTACATTTGTTTTTATCATATTTTTATAGTGCTAGTCACATAGAAAAAAGTACACAAATCATAAATGTACAGCTCAATGAATTATCACAAAGCAAACACCTTTGTACCAAAACCAGGTCGAGAAACAGAATATTGACCACATTCCATAAGCTCCATTTGTGTCACCTCCCAATCAGTAACCTCATTCCTCCCCAAAGTAAATTGCCACCCTGACTTCTAGTATGATAATTTGCTTGTTTTGGGAATTAATATAATTGGAATCATTTAAAATGCATACTTTAGTGTCTAACTCCTTTCTCTCAATATTTTGATTATGAGATTCATCTATGCTGTTGCATACAACTATAATGAATTCATTTTCATTTTCTATAGTATTAACATTTTATGAATATTCTTCTACTTATTTTTTCATTCTTCTAGTATATTCATATATCTGGACAGTTACCATTTTCAGCTATTAAAGTAATACTGTTATGAACATTCTGCACGTGTTTTGGTTTTATAGGTGCGTGCACTTGTTGGTATGCACTTACTGGTGGGATTTCTTGCTTTATGCTGTAACTATGTTTACACCGTGACTAAACTTAATGGAAAATGCCAAGGACTTTTCTGAAGGGAATGTATCAATTTAGTGTATAAAAATGCCTGTTGCTCCATATTCACGCCATCACTGGTATTGTTAGTCTTTATAATTTTCTATTCTGGGGGGATTGATATGCTATTGTGCTTTTAATATGCCTTTTCATGATGAGTAATGATGTTCAGCAAATTTTAATATGTTTAGTGGCCAATTGATATGCTTTTGGTGAAATGCGGTACTTCAAATATCTTCACCAACATTAAGGTTCTTTTTTCTATTTCTTAACAACATCTTTTGATGTAGTAAATTTTATCAGCACTTAACTTGAGCTCTACCTTCTTAACAAAGTTTTAAATATAGAATGTTGAATTGTTAGCTATGGACACTGTTTCAACACAGACTCCTAGAACCCATTCATCTTGCATAACTGAAACATTATCCCTTTGAACTTGAAACCATTCATTGAATAACTCCCAATTTCCCCCTCCCACCTGGAAAAGCACCATTTTACTCTGGGTTTCTATAAGCTTGACTATTTCAGACACTTCACATAAGGAGAAATCATGAAGTATTTGTCCTTCTGTGACTGGCTTTCTTCAGTTACTATAATGTCCTCCAGGTTCATGCATGTTGCTGCAAATGGCGAAATCTCCTTCTTTTTAAGGACGAATAATATTTCATTTATGTACGTATCACATTTTCTTTATCCATTCATCAGTCAATGGACATTAGTCAATGGACATTTTTTTTCCATATCGTGGCAATTGTGAATAATGCTGCAATGAATATAGAGTGAAGATATCTCATTGAGATCCTGATTTCAATTCTTTCGGATATTTATCCAGAAGTGGGAATGCTGGATCATAAGGTGGTTCTATTTTTAGCTTTTTGAGGAATCTCCATGCTGTTGCCCATAGCCTCTTCACCATTTTACATTTCCACCAAAAGTATATAAGGGTTCAAACTTCTCCACATCATCACCAACATTTATTGTCTTTTTGTTTCTGTAACCATCCTAACAGACATAAGGTGATATCTCATTATGATTTGATTTGAGGGGATGTCTCATTTGGTTTTGGTTTTGAATTTTAAGAGCAATAATGTTGCTTGCCTTTTCATATACCCGTTGGCCATTTGTATGTCTTTGGAGAAATATCTATTCAAGTCCTTAGCCCATTCTGTAATTGGGTTATATGGGGGTTTTTTGCTGTTGAGTTGTAGGAGTTCCTTATATATTTTGGATATTAACCACTTAACAGATATCTGGTTTGCAAATATTTTCTCCCATTCCAGAAGTTGCTTTTACATTCTGTTGATTGTTTCCTTTGCTTTGCAGAAGCTTTTTAGTTTGATGTAGTTACATTTGTTTATTTTTGCTTTTGTTGCCTGTGCTGTTGACGTGATATTCAAGAAATTATTGCCGAGGCCAATATAAAAAAATTTTCCTGATTTTATCTTCAGGAATTTTGCAGTTTCATGTCTTATTTTTAAGTCTTTAATCCATTTTGAGTTGATTTTTGTGTGTGGTGTAACATAGGGGTCCAGTTTCATCCTTTCCCATGTGGCTATCCAGTTTTCCTAGCACCATTTGTCGAAGAGACTGTCCTTTCCCCATTGAATATTTTTGGCAACTTTGTTGAAGATCAGTTGATGCTTTGTGTGTAGATTTATTTCTCGACTCTATATTCTATTCCACTGGTCTAAACAGCTGTCTTTGGGGCTGGCCCCGTGGCCGAGTGGTTAAGTTCACGTGCTCCGCTGCAGGCGGCCCAGTGTTTTGTCAGTTCGAATCCTGGGCGCGGACATGGCGCTGCTCATCTAAACCATGCTGAGGCAGCGTCCCACATACCACAACTAGAAGGACCCACGACGAAGAATATACGACTACGTACCAGGGGGCTTTGGGAAGAAAAAGGAAAAAAATAAAATCTTTAAACAGCTGTCTTTATGCCAGTATATGCTGTTTCAATTACTGTAGCTTTGTAATATTTTTTGAAAACAGGAAAATTTTATTCTAGCTTAACAAACTTATCCAGGGATACCTCAAAGCAATTTCTCATTTATGTCTTTATTGTTGCCGTACTGTTGAGAGTTGTAATTTTTAATGACAAAACTCTAGAGTCATTCACTTCTAGATTTGATTTTACACTTGCTTACTGACCAGCTATGTGGCATTGAAGAAGTGTTTAGTATCGCTGAGCTCATTAACTCAGGTAAACATTGGAAATAGTAATAATTTTCCTTAGATATTCATTCTAATGGGCAGTGGGACCAGCCAGTTTACAAAGCTCAAATTATAATAAGTAAGGTAAATCAACTATGGCACATATTATATATAAAATAATTTCTCCTAATTTAAGAATGAAATTTGATTTTTTAATATTTTTCATTTTACAAATAGAGAATTTGATGATTGGCCATCTGTATATTCACATGATGTGGTGGCGAGTGCTAATATCATACCATGTACATTTCCTGTGTTTCAAGGAAAATGTGATTTTGAACTCGGCACATGGGCTCCCAGAATAAAGACTTTGTTCGCCACCTCTCTTGAAGGTAGTTGTTGGCGTGGAATAATTTCTGGGAAATGAAAAGTCAACAATATTTGGGAGGCATCTGTCCAAATTTCAGTTATGTCTTTCCAAAGTAGGGACCTGCTGTGCCCTTCTCTTGTCTCTGGAGTTTCATTTACTAAAGATTGCCCCAGGTGACAGAGTGACATGCACCCATGGATTGTCTTATGCTTCTGACACCATCAGTAGTAGTATCTACTCAGACTCTCTCTGTCTTAAAGAAATTAACTAACTTAAAGAATTTAAATAAATCTAATTTACGTATTTCTGTCTTGTCTCTTCACCTAAAATCTAGTAGAGAACAATCGTTAGAAGTGTGGACTGTCTGAGTTCAAATTCAAACTTATACCACTTACTAGCCTGTGGTCTTGGGTAACAGTTAATTTCTCTGTTTCAGTTTTCTTTCTATAAAATAGGAACAATACTGGTGTCTCTACTTCATAAGGTTGCTGTGAGGATAAGATGCTTCATGTGAAGAACTGTACCTGTCATATAGCAATCACTCTATAAGTATTTATCTTCATCACTATCCTCGCATCTCTAGACACTTTGGAAGATACCTTGTTATATAGATGTTAAGTAAATACTTACTGGCTGGATTTTTTTTAGTATTTTTGCTCTATCACATTGGCCAAAACGAACTGTATAATCTATGTCATTTTTTGATATTATTTTGTGTCTCACCTCTGGATTTAAGAGTCAAATAACAGCCATCTACCTTATCCTACATCAGCCCTCCAAATAATTTGATAGTATCTAAATTCCTGTATTAAATCTTTTTCTGCTTAAAAAATATCTTAAATGTTTCTGCTTCCTGCTATGAAATTGATGGACTAGCACACACACCCCTACTGTGGTCTAAAAAGCAGCACCTAGTTATTAATTATTAGAAGTTACATATACTCCTTCTGCCCTCTTGTTTTTCTAGAATGCAAAGCCTGGAATGGAAAATGCAATTCCATCACATACATGATCCTAATATTTAAGTTATATGTAGATGTTTTCATTTGTTCTACTTTTCTTTGGAATTCTTTGCCAGAAAGGTACCTTGACAGGTAGATTAATGAAAATAATGGGTATAGATGAGAAGTACATTTCATTTCACTTACAGATATTTATTACCTGACTAGTAAATAAATGTTTCCATATTACTAATTTATACCTCCCTGTTTTGCAAAGTTTGACATTGTAATATTCTAAAAAGTGTAGTCATTGATAAAAATATTTTGAAGTTGTGTACTAACAATGGAATTGTTTCTGTGAGAACAATTTTAAAAGGTGATTATTTTACATTAGAGAGAATGATGAGTCCAGTTTGTTTGAAGCTATTTTTCTACATCAAAACCATTTTTGTTGCAAATTTCATTATTATGCATATATTATTTTCAAGAAATTTCATTCGCACTGAATAAAACATAACAAATAAGCCTAAAACTTCACAAATTCAATCAAGGCTCTTTGTAAAAATAAAATTTATTTCTCCAGAGAGAGAGACAGAGAGAGAGAGAGAGATTCCATGTTGCTGTTTTATAATAACTAATGCCAGACTCCTCAAAAGGTTTTATTAAAATTTCTATAAAAGGGCACTATGGCCCAGAAGTTTTGGGAATAATTTGTAGCCAAACACACATATACACGCACACAAGGCAAAATGATCCTGATAAGGACCACGAATGTCTCTCTTACTCGTAGAGTGCATGATGCAGAATTGAGAGAGCTGTGAGCTATGAGCTGTGTTTACTCACACTCTACCTGTTTGAGAGGCAGTATAAGCTAGGACTGTGGTGCTTGGGTTTAGTATTCCACGTCCAACACTGTTGTGGACCAAATGCTTTTGTCTCCCCCAAATTCATACGTTGAAACCCTACCCACTATGTGATGGTATTAGTAGTTGGGGGTTGGGGAGGTGATTAAGCCATGAGGGTGTAGCTCTCATGACTGAGATTAGTGCCCCTGTAAAAGAGACCCCAGAGAGCCCCGTCATTCCTTTCCGCCATATAGGAACACAGCTAGAAGACAGCTGTCTGTGAACCAGTAAGCAGGCCCTCGCTACACACCAAATTTGCTGGTGCCTTCATCTTGAACTTCCCAGTCTCCAGAACTGTGGGAAATCAATTTCTACATTTGTAAACTGCCTAGTCTATGGCAATTTGTTATAGCGGCCCGAAATGACTAAGACAAACACTATGTATGTGATTGTGGGAAAATTACTTAACCTTTGTGCCTCATTTGCTCCATCTTTAAATAAGAATAATAGCATCAATTTATGTAGTTGTTGTGAAGAATAAATTATATATTAATATCTATAAATGTTAGCCATTCTTCTTCTTTTCCGTGTTCAGTCTACTTCTTCCAAGAAGCCTTCCTAGATTACCTAAACACACTGAATTCCCTTTTATAGGCAGTAGTATGTATTTATATTAATTATATAGCACCTGATATTTTACCTCAACTGTCCATATGATTGATATATCCATATGATTGGCAGTAAAGGCAGAGACCTGATAAGGTATAGACTGAATACCACATACTTGTGCACTGCTTATCTTTGGCTCAGTAGAAAATATCTTTGCATTAGTTGCTTTTCTTGGATAAAATCAAGTAAATAAAACTCAGTGAAGGCTAAATTTACACTGGAAAAATCACAGAGTCCTCATCAGAAATTTATACTGTAGGGTCAAATTATACCATCTATATTTTCTCTGTTAGTGTAGTGACTTTTATGAGAAAACCAATCCTTTTCACTCTTCTATTTTTTCATTCAATTAATAAATGTAGTGTGATGTAAGTAAATCATGTAGTATGAGAAATCAAGTATCAGTGGTTCATTATTAATCAATAAGCTAATTCTTTGAATTTTGTGCTTACATTTGAACTGAATGCAAAATATTAAAAGGAATTATATGTACAATAATGAAGAATGTAGTTTCCATGACTATTAACAAAAGTTATGAAAGAGCATGGATAACATATTATCATCTCATCAAATAGAAAATAACCTCCTAATAATGCAAATACTTATTGTTATTATGTATGATATCTGTCTTTTGTGATGTCCAATACCGTATAAGACAGAACTTGTCTCTCTTTACAACGTCACTTTACAAAAGTATTGTTAAATAAATAAAATGACTATTTACATTATTTTAAAGGGCATCAGAAGCACAGATATTGACTTTGTTCTTAAATAAGATATACATCACTTAGTAATGTTATAGAACAAATGTACACTTTAATTGAAAATAAGAAAAAATAAGAAACTTTTGTTAAATTGCAGGATATTTGTTTCATTCCCTGGCAGTGTTTTTTAATCCATATAGATATTTAACCACAGTCAACTATAGCTTAATATCACATTCGGTTCTTATTTGTACATAAGCTCTAATGCTTACCGTTTGTGGTTTATGTTCCTGGTCTGTGGACTTCTGCAGGGAAAAAGGTGCCCTAGAGCTGAATATTATAGTTAATATTCATACACTGCACAAGTTGTGAATGAAAATATGTCACCATACGTTGGCCTTCATAAAATTTCAACACGTTGTTATGAAACCCTAACCGTTAACATCTTAATCTTTTGACAAGTAAACATAGTTAGCTATTTTTTAGATCAAGCAGAAATGACATTAGAGTACAAGAAATGAAACTTTCGGAAAATACATTTTCATTTGCAGAAAATGACTGTTAAGTACAGCTTTAGCACTTTCACCATGTGAAAGGAAGTTTTACAGTAAACCACACACATAAAATGGTATATTAGCAATGTTTCATTCAGACCACAGGCAACTCTTGGTGGCAACATGAATTTAAAGCATTTGCCACTTACAATATTTTAAGATCAAATTAAGAGAAGTTTAAATATCATTAGTGTTATTAAGCATCATCTAACGAGTTGACAAATTATTTACACAAAAGCTGTTGAGAGAATGAATTGTTAGGATAATCAGATTCTGCCTTATGGAGAAAAATATCAATAATCTAGGTGACCTGATTTGAAATGTCACAGATGGCATGCTAACTTTCTATAACACACAAATTATCAATTTTTCTCTCCATTGATAAAAGAAAGAAATAGGAATACATTAATAACATATATTGCCATTTCTATAATTAAACGTAGTATGTTTGTTCAGAAACCACTTCTCTGTCTTTTTTTTCCTGATTTTTTTGGAGATTCTAATAGAATAACATTATTTTAATGAATCTCACTTCAATGAAACAGTAGGAAAATAAATTGCACTTCAAGTGATGCTGATATAAAAGACCTCTTCCCACGTAAATTACTATAGGTAAGAGTATTCATCTTTACAACAATTATTTCAAGCATATGCTTAGGAGTAAAGCAGAACAACTTTGTGTAAATTGTATTTTATAAGAAAGGATGTAGAACAAGGTATGAATGTATGTAATTTAATGGAAATACTATCACTAATGGCATAGATTGCCAAATGGGGTTCTCTGGTCTCCAGAAGCTGTGTTTACGGCCTTTTTCCAAAGTGACTTAATGGATTTTTAAAGCCACGTCTTCAGTTACATTGCTCTTGTTAAATGGAAAGTTGAAGTTTAAGCTTCTCCTGATTCCATTTAGTGGAAAATCTCTTTTGCATAATCCCACAGCTTTTCTTTATTGGAAATATCTTTCATAAAAATTTGTTATGTGAGTTTCTCTGTATTTAGAGTTCATGGAAGAGTTTCAAAAAATGAAAATGCACATTTTGACCTTAAGGCTTCCACCTTATTTAGGTACATTACTGGAATTACCTCTGTTAAATAGCTCCAGACTTCTCAGACCACATAAGATTTCATTAAGGGAAGAGAGAGCATTGTAACATAAAGCATTTTTTAAAACATATCTTCAAAATAATTCTTCCATATATATTTCATTTATCTAGTAAATATTTGTTGAGTTCTTACTATCTGTTAGAGAAAGGAACAGGAATTGGAATTATACAGATACATGAAACAAAATTCCTAGATTATTCCTGAATAGACTATTTTGTGTTACGTGCTTTGAGAAATTTTGCATACAAAAACTACAACTTTGTTTTCTGAGCTGTAGTAGTTTTTATAATTGACTCATTATTTGCAAAATAATGAAAAATCTAAAAAATCTATGTCAATAAATATAGTATGAATGTGTCTGATTCAAAAGCACATACACATTCTTTCTTTTCTCATATGAAACTCAATTAAAATTAAGAATTGAAAAAAAATTGAATGTGAATCATCTGCTGAGGGAGAATGTTTTTTTCATTAATATAGAAAAAAAAAGGAAGGCATATAGAAAGAGAATGGAGATGTGGTAATTGAAAAAAAGTTCTGAGGAAACCACGATTAAGAATAGGGAGAAGAGACAGTGGATTTAGAAGTAAACAACTTAGGGGCCAGCCCAGTGGCACAGCGATTAAGTGCACAGGTTCCGCTTCTTGGCAGCCCGGGGTTCACCGGTTGGATCCCAGTTGCAGACATGGCACCGCTTGGCAAAAGCCATGCTGTGGTAGGCGTCTCATGTATAAAGTAGAGGAAGATGGGCATGGATGTTAGCTCAGGGCCAGTCTTCCTCAGCAGAAAGAGGAGGATTGGCAGCAGTTAGCTCAGGGCTAATCTTTCGCCAAAAAAAAAAAAAAAAAGTAATACTAAATAAATTTTAAAACCTCTAAATAAAGTTTTTTCCCTGAATAGACCTTGACTCAGAAATGTTAAATACGATGGATGGTTGAACTGAACTAATGGATTTGAAAGCATGTGGAATAATCCAATGTTTGTAAATGGAACTGCTGACACTGTTCATTACTCACCCTAAACGTTAACTATGAATCTTAATCAATAACAAGTATCAACACCTCTAAACCACCTCCTCCCCCAAAATCACATATTTTCTGGGACAACTAGGCTTTCTAATGCAGACTTGTGCTAGACTAAAACACCTACATTTTGCTATTTTTGTGTTAAATATGCAAGTTCCAGCCTCCTTTTCATTTACTCTAAAAGGAAGACTATCAATCAAGGAACCCAACCCACAGAAATAGTTCATAGTCAGCATTTATGTTGCATTATTTTACATTTAAGGGCCAAACAATGACCACCAAACTTTTGAAAACGGCTTGAGGACTACGTCGAGCAGCAGTTGCCAAAATATTACTTCAGAGGACACGGAAGTAGTTCAGAAAACAGAAAAGAACTTTAAGAATAATGCTAATTGATAACTTCAGAGAAATGTGGGAAAAGATTGCATTTGCTACCACCTCACCCCCAAAACAAAATCATTGAGAGCTCAAAAGGGTTCCCAGTGGGAATGTCACCAGCAAAGAGGACAGATGAGGACCACAGATAGTATTTTTCATCTTTGTCTTATCTGTACTATTTAATTTTTCTCATATGCAAGTATTAATTTGATTTAGAATTAAGTAGTTAATAATACCCCCATAATAAATTCTCACAGCTTTCAAATTATTCTTTATATTGATTTAAATAATTGCAACGTTGCTGATATGCCAGATTTATAATGAATATTGTCCTGCTGCTTCTTCAAAATCTCCAAATTGGATATTTCAAAGGCAAGTTATGGTTACCAGCTACCACTCTGCTCTCCCTCCCCAAACCTGGTCCTTTGCAGAGTTCTGCATCCTGTGGAAGCTCTCCAGCACCTACTCAGGGTACAAATGATAAACTAGAAGCCTAGGCAACATCCTTAACATACTCTCTCATGCTCTCTTGAGCAGTAAATCCATCACCAGGTACCATCTGTACTCCTATAGTAATTTATCTTTCTGAATATCTGCCCTCACCTTCACCTCTCCAGGAACAACTACTCTTCTAATTTCATTTACCGTTGATTGGTTTTGCCTTTTCTACAAGTTTATATAAATAAGATTAACTGTATGTACTCTTTCGTGTGTCTTCTTTCACTCACCATATGATTTGAGATTAATATATGGTGGTGTGTGTTTGAGTACTTCATGGATACAAAACTTTACCCATTTTGCTGTTGGTGGACACCTGCTGTGGTTCTTTGTTTGGTTAGATGAATAAAGCTTTTATGCATATTCTTGTACAAGTCATTTTATAGACATATGTTTTTATTTCTCTTTGGTAAATAAGTAGGATTGAAATTACTGGATTATTAGGTAGTTGTATGTTTATGTATGAAGAAGTTTTTGTGAAATAAGTGTATGATTTTACACTCCCATAAAAAATGTTTGGCAATTCAAGGTCCTCCACGTCCTTGACAATATATAATATTGTCAGTCTTTTTGCTTTAGTTATTCTGGGGAATATGTAGTGGCATTTTATTATGATTTTAAGTTGTAGTTCTCTGCTGACTAATGAAATTAAACACATTCCCATGTACTTATTGTCCTATGTAAAGTAATACCCTTTGTAAACTGTTTAAATCTTTGCTCATTTTATTATTGAGCTGCTTGTATTTTTACTGTTACATTAGCAGAGTTCTGTATATGCCCTGGATAATGGTCCTTTGTCGGAGATATGTTTCGTGAATATTTGTCTGGTTTCTTGCCTATTAATTTATTTTTAAAGTGTTTTTTTTTTTTTTTTGATGAGCAGAAGTTGTTTTTTTTTATCTGGTATCTACTTTATTATTTTTTATGGTAATTGTTAATGTTTCTTGTCTTAGAAATCTTTCCTGCCAAGTAAATAAGATATCCACTTATACTTTCTTCTAGAAAATTTATAGTTTTAGCTATTATGTTTAGTTCTACCACCTAAATCAAACCATTTTTGGATGTGACATGAAATAGTTGTTGAGGTCCTCTTTTGTTCCTATGGAATATCCAGGGGCTTTTTCTAAATGTCGTTTATACTACTAAGAAACTTTCATTATATTACCAGTTTGGTGAGAACTTTTAACCTAACAAGGTGATGAATGGGGTTTTTTTAAAAATGTTTTTTCTGCATCTATCAAAATAATTATATCACTTTTCACTTTTAATCAATTAATATGAAAAACTCCATGGTTGATTTCTGAATGGCAAACTGATGTAAGATTACTAAAATTAAACTCACTTGGTCACGATGTGTTAAACGTTCTTCTATTGCTGGAGTCTCTCTATTAATCTTTTGCTAAGGAATGTTATTCATACGTTCATGAAAAATACTGGTCTAATTTTCTTTTTTGTAATGTTTTTGTTATGTTTTAATGTCATGGTTTTGCTGGCCTCATAAAATGAGTTGGGAAATATTCTCTCCTCTTCTATATTCTGGAAGTGTTTGTGTAGGATTCCTTTCTTTTTTTCCTTACTATTTGGTAGAATTCACCAGCAAAACCATATGAGACAATTTATACTTCCTTTCTCATATTTTCCCATTTATTATTTCCCAATAAATCTTTTAGAAAAATGTGTTTCAGTGTATGCTTCCCAGAGAACCCAACAGACCCAGTGATTCAATTGTTAAAGATATAATAATATTCAGATTTTCTGTTTCTTCTTCTGTTTGTTTTTAAAGATATGAATTTATAAGAATTTGTCATCTTGACCTAATTTTTCATATTTCCTGGCTTAATATTGTTAATATCTGTAACAATTCCTTCATAGGATCTGGAGTAATATTGTATTTTTATTGTTTTTTCTCTCTCTTGATCTATCAATCAAACTTGCCAGATGTCTTATCAATTTTGTCTTTGTAAACCCTCAGGTTTTGATTTAGTTCAATTTTTCATTGTCATTTTTCTTTATCAATATTTAAACAATTATTTATCATGTAACTTTGTCAGGTTTAATGTGTTCCTTTTTTTCTTCATTCTATAAAATGGATTATCATCTTATACACAGGTAAAGCTATATATTTCTCAGTAAGTGCAGCTTCCGCTTTAAATCACAAAATTTTGATATGTTTTCCTTTAGTTATTATTCACTTTAAAATATTTTCTAACTTCTTTTTTTAGTTATTCTTTTTCCTATCACTTCTTTAGGAGTTTATAAATGTCCAAATATTTGAGCATTTGATAGTTACACTTTTGTTTTTATTTAATTTCTAATTATGTTCTACCGTAGTCAGAAAAAATACTTGAATGATTTCAGACCTTGGAAATTTGTTGTTTCCTTAAGTCAAAGCATACGTCTAATCAGTTCTGCTAAAGGTTTCATGTGTACCTGAGAAGAATATGAATTCTCTCATTGTTGGGTGTAGTGCTATGCCAGTTAGGTCAGATGTGTTATCTCTGTTTTTTAAACCTCAATGCTGGCACAGAAAAGCTTTAACCCTCCCTTAACTTTCAACCTTTCATTGACCTAATAGTTAATGAGGGACTCTGAAAGCAGCATTCAGTTGTGGTGGTTGTAATTTTTTATAACTTGGTTTTTAAATTGGCAATCTTTGTCTTGGGACTGTTATTGGTTCCTCTTATTTTTAATGCCATTGTTGATTTTTATAGGTTTAACTTAACCTCTTCCTATTTGGGCCAACACAAGGATGCACTTAAGATATTTAAACAATATTTTATCTAGCTTCTTTCTTATTGTTTAAACAGGAGAATGGATGAACATTTCCATTTTACCACATAGCCAAGAAGAGCATCCCATTGGTCTCTTTCTGATGAGGAATTTTTTAAATTGGAAGCCCTTTTCGAAGCAGCATTTTTCTGACAAATCATATGTAGATTGGCCAGAGAAGTTAGCTGAGAAACAAGAAGCTTCAAACCATGTACAGAGTCTTAATCATGTCTTCTGTGCAGTCATTCCAATGAGCTAATTCTCCACAATCCTCACCTTGAGTGAGTAGGGAATTAACTTAACTCACAATAAAGTCAGTAAGTTATAGGTTTGTGCGTGTGTGTGCGTGTCTGTAAAATGACTTACCAATTATTTGTTCCCCTTCAGTTATCTGTGATCAGTAGCTCAAAAGTTAGTTTCCATCTATCACAGCCCCCCGTCCACCCCTGAGCCCACTGACTTTCTGCTTCCTCTACAGTTGCTGTAGTCTCTCCACTCCTGCTCTACTGTATTGTGGCATGATACCTTGGACACTTCCATAGTAGATACTTACACCTGGGTTAGAGTTCCAGGTAACATATTTATTTGAGAGCATTGGGGTCAAGAGACATACTTTTGGAAAGCTCTGTGCTGCCAAAGATTTATTGAGAGACGTGTTCTCTTTGAATCGTCCCTTCACCGAGTCTGCTTTCCATGTATTTGGCCGCTATTCCTTGTAGCTTGTGGTTTGAAGTGTGAAAATGTGATTTCTTTTCTTTTTGATTGCTTTCAGGGAAGGAAATGAGGTAGAAATACTTTTGCTTAAGTTTTTTTTTTACATAAAAATCAAGAACAATTTTAAGCCACGCAACTAAATTTTCTCCATGCCTAATTAAAGAGGCAAGTCTAACCTCTGTTTATGGAAAGAAAAAGAGAGACAGAGAAGACACGGAGAGTCTGTTTTGTCTGGGTATCTTCTTATGCAGCAAAGGGCCTTAGAAGTGTTTCACTTGTAAATTTTCACTTAATTATTAATGAAATACTGAAGCATATATTAAAAAATTAAGTATTAATCAATTTGGCCAATTACTAAAAGTATGGGGATTTAAATTAAGTCAATAGATGAGAAGATGTAATATAGAGCTAAAAGTTTTCCACATATTCTGATTCCTTAAAAGCATTCCATTCAGTGATGTTTGAAGTGATAAATTATATAAACAAAGAAAGGCCACCACATTCTCTCAGACACTGGCAAAGAGAGACTCAGACCAAACTGGCATTAAATTAAAACCCACATGAAAGTTCTCAAACCAGTGACCATGTCGAAAATTAAATAAATGGATTTTCACAACCTGAACTAACACAGATGGCACATCTGGCATCTCGAGGAGCCCCATTGGTATAACACATGAGCCATTCCAAATGTTAGGCAATAAGATGCATTCACTAAGGGTAACCCAGGGAACACCAGCCAGAAGCATATGGCGATTGTCTTTACCATACAAAAGTTCGGGTTGAGATATATGCAAGGAATCGAAGACATTCATGTAGCACACTGTCTTAGAAACAGTTTTTCTGGCCACTCTGCTCTTGCTTTGTTCCAAGGCTCTACTGAAAACAGCATGTAGACATGTGCCCAGAAACTGCAGAAGAGAAACACAAGTTTGGTGCAAGGTTATTAGCCAATTTTTGATACTTTTTCTTATATTTTCTGAAACTTTTTGCCTTGCTTTAAAAGACCTAATATGATTTAAAGTATCTTTCAAGAATATGTAATGTTTAATATACCGAAATAAAAATGTAAATAAGAAACAACAAAAATAAAATTTAAAAAAGTAACAGAGGAAAGCTAAGATTACTGCATGCCGCAGTATTCTGTGCTTACATATTTTTATACATGAAGAAGTCCACAAATCTAACAGGAACAAGTGTAAAGTGAATTCTTGGTTAGCCATACAAATAGATGGCAAGACCTAAGAAAGAAATAATATGTTTGAATATGGTGCATGATTTAAGGAAGCCATTTGCTATATAAGACCTTGTCTCTTGCCTTGACGCTGTAACTCCATAATTTCTCAACTAATACCTGCACCTCATACAACTCCAAAACCATTCTCACCATTTAAAGTTTATGTTTATTTGTTTGAATGGTTGATATATTTATTCCCTAATAATAGAACACAGGCTTCATTGGAGTACAAGTCATGATCCTCTTTGCTCGTCTTTATATACCAAATTGCTGACACAATTTGACCATTTCTACCTTTGTTAATACATTGAGATGTTTATTTAATTTTACTGGATGCTATTAAATAATGCTTCTGTAATTTGGGTATATGTATACAGCCCTTTCTGCTACAATATGATACATGTATTCTCACACACTTTGTATTATGTAAAATTGTGCACCAAAATAGCAAGGCATGCTGGAAATACCGAGTTCTGGGCAAACCACTTAAAATATAGCCATCTTTGTAACCAGATCTCCAACTAAAAAATAAGATATAAATAAATATATGATACAATAAATTATGCTTTTAAAAAGGTGAAGGGAGTTTGAGGTAAGGAGATATAAGGAAAGGTAGAATCCATAGAATTAATGAGAAGACCAAAAAACATAAAAAAAAAAAAAAAGGAGAAAGGAGCAACAAGCACTTTCAAGATAGAAAGTACGTTCAAACTGAGTCTAAATCTGGCTGGTGCTTTAAGCTGTGTAAATGAGCCTTCTTTGCATTTGGCCACCATTATTGAAAACACAAACCATAGGCAAGCAAGAAAAATGGTCCTGTTTGTATTGACATGCAGGTGTTGTCATGGTGATAGACTTTATTTTAGACTAGAACTAGAACACCAGGTGAAATATTCCCATTAAAGAGTAAGACTGATAAAACTCTCCATTCACGGGACTATGGCCAAGGTACAGGGAGAAAAGTCACTGGATGCTAGTCAGAAATCAGTCACTACATGCCACTCAGTGTAGACAAAGCAGAGCTGTAGGGCCACAAGAAATGATGGAGAATACATCCTTCAATGAGAGGAAATAAGTCCGAAGGAACACCATAAAAAGAAGCTGAAGAGTCCAGAAAAGATCAGTAAGGAAAGGAAAGAAGAAACTAGACCTTGCTGTCAGAAGCTCATAATGTTTTAGACATAATGAGTGCTATAGAATTATGTTAACTCTCATAAAGTAGACAAATTTCTCATCCTAAGTTGTGGACAATATTATTCTCAGTAAACCTTTTAAGTATCTTCCTAAACGCCTGGGTTGGCTACTGCCTTTGGCTGCCTGATGTGCTTCTTTTCTACATTTCCCCAGTAAGAGATGGCACACCCCCATCACAGAGGAGGGCATGTGATTCAGGCCTGGACAATCAGTATCCCTGTCCACAGGATTTCATACAGGGAAGGCATGGGACAGAATCTTAGCCAATTAATATCATTTTCCAGGATTGTTCTAACTCAACCCAGTGGAGAAAATGTCTTTGCTTCTTAAGTCACAGAACCAGGGTGTGAATATAAAGCTGTGACATTGTGGTATTCCTGTCAACACAAATAATTCATAACCAATCTATAAATCTAAATTGAGTGAGTTTATTTTGAGCCAGATCTGAGTACCATGTAGCCTGGGAGAGTCCTTTCACAGAGGAATGGAGCCCCCAAAAAAGTGGGGGTGTGCAGAGTGGTTATATACCATCAAAGAGCATGTACACGTAAGATTGGAATGTTCCTTGTACAATAGTCACAAGATTGCCCAGCTGGCATAGGAATTCACACAGCAATTGATGAACACAGCAGGTAGCAGGTCTGTGGGCACCAGCTGGGTGGTCACAGGGTGCACACAGCAGGCCAGCCATCAATTCCCAGGCTAGGGAGAGATGCTTATCCTGAAGGCAATGTCAATGGGGGCGGGAGAGGGGGAGATACAACCTTATCTTTAAGGGCATTGTTCTTGTCCTTGAGATGTAGTAAATGCTTAAAGCAGACACACTGCATGTTCAGTGGCCACATCAAGCCCTTTTGGAAAAACAGGGTCAGCTCAAATTAGTTTTACACGAAATGGCTTCCTTATATACTCCTATGTATCCTATTGCTTGTCATTTATTTATCGTCTCCATGCAAAGAACTTGAGTACAGAAGGAGAGAGTTAATCTAGGCACAGACAAACAGAGATGAGTAACAAACGGAAATGAGAGACTGAACAGAGAGAGAGAGAGAGAGAGAAAGCAATATCAAGGCAACACATGTTGCCTCTTTCTAAAGTCGCAGAGCTACCCTAAATCCTACAGTTCTCTCTTTGCCCTATACACTCTTGGTAGTTTTCTGGTAAATTGTCTTTTTATTCTGAAACTAGTTTAATTTGAATCCAAAAAAGTTCTGAATGATCTCAAGTTAAAGAACCCCATTTTGTTTTAGTCTGGGTTCTGGGCCAGATGGACATTGCCCGACAATGTCAATTATGATTCTGGTACCCCTGTTAGGTAAAACAGAACAGAAGAACACAGCAGAGGATCTAACCAGAGGGGAAAAGGGAGGCTATAAATCTGGACCTCCTAATTATCATTTTTAAAAATATAAATGCCTGCCCCTTCCTCTAAACATGCTAATTATTAAGCGCTCAGGATGGGAAGCAGGGTAAGTATTTTATACAGTTCCCCAAGTGATTTTATTTCTCATCTCATGCTCAGCGCCCCTCAGCCACCATCACTGCATTCTAAAGAACTGCATTCTAAAATGTTTCTTTACAAAGATTGCTTCTGCCTTTTGCTACTTACACTTTTACAATCCACTGTATAAACTATTAGGAGTGTAATCTATACAGTTTCAAGATTCAACAAAGTGAATTTCCCCAAAGAATCTAAATGAAAAAGTAAGTTGAAATAGTAAAATAACATGATTTGAAAATAAACGTTTAAGGCTTTGTCTAGATATTTGTTGCGGGCAGCATAAAATGAGAGAAAAGATCTCAAATGTAGCAGAAAATATTATTCCCAATTATTTTAGAAGTCACTTAATTTAGCAGAACTAAAATGCCACACTGCTGTAATACGCAAATTTGAAATTGGAATAAAACTTAGCTGTGCTATAATGACATGTTATAGTGTTTCTCCAAAATGCCACAGCCTGAAGGACTCAAGAGATTAGCTGTAACACCGACTAAGCATGAGATGCTTGGTTTATGTCCACCAACCCAATTTTAGACTCCCAGTTCATTCCAGAGCATTCCTTTTGTTCCCTGTGGGTTTCTGAAGTGCCTCACAATTGCTAACAAAGGGCAGTTCTAGTCTGTTGCTGCTACAAACAATGCGCTTGAATATCTGGCAATGTCACTGGTGGCTGGTTACCATGCTGAAAACTGTTTTCTACATGACACTGCAGTTGCCAAAAGACCATTGTTATGTTTCACTGAATCTCAGCACACATGGTATTATATTTTATCTGCAATTGGACTGCATCTTAAACTGCTGTTGGCTGGGCAGAGTCATGAGTAGTTGACATTGCCTGGGGATTCAAGAACTTCATCAATTCTTGAATAATCTCACAGAATAGTGTAGTAACTTGGATTTTCTCCTGATGGCATTCCTAGAGGAGGGCAAACCCTCTATGCTTCGGTAAACAAAGCAATTAAAAGAACATTTGAGAAAGGACCATCAATCCAAGTTTTTTTGCGGGTGTGCGTTGTTTGTTTTTTGGGAGGGGTTTGGCGAGGAAGATTGGTCCTGAGCTAACATCTGTTGCCAATCTTCTTCTTTTTGTTTTCTCCCCAAAGCCCCAGTACATAGTTGCATATCCTAGTTGTAGGTCAGACTAGTTCTTCTACGTGGGATGCTGCCACAGTATCGCTTGATGAGCTGTATGTAGGACTGCACCCAGGATTCACCCTTGTGAACCCTGGGCCACTGAAGTGGGGCACACAAACTTAACCAATTCACCAGGGGGCCAGCCCCCAGTGAATCCAAGTTTTTGTTTGAAAACCTCCAATAGACATCTGCCATGAGATCCAGAAAGTGCTCTTATCATGTGATTATCAAATTGCAAAATGGTTGGCAGAGGTCTGAAAGAAAATATCAGACACAATAGTGTAGAATTCTTCATGCAACAACTGGTACAAAGGAAGACAATGTGTAAAAAACAGAGACACCAATGATTCCGGGTAGAAAGTCAATCAGAATAGTCGCTTCTGAATGTGAAGTGTCTTGTATACATTCACCAAAAGTACATCTATATTAACTTTTAGAAAATGTTTTTTATAAGAGCCCATAAACTGGAATGTATATCTCTATTTTGTGCATTTACAAAAATAAATTTTATCAAAAATTCAAAACATGAAGTAAAAAATGGAAAAATACATATGAAAAATAATCACATATAAAGGTGAACAAGTTGAAATCCCTGATACCTAGGAAAACTGACTCCTAAATACTAAATAACTGCTAAAATTCTCAGGGTCATGCTCTAAGGCAAAATAATTTCAGTATAGGGAAAAGACATTTTTATTTATTTATTTTTAAATTTTAATTAAATTTTAAATGTTCACAGGTATAAGAAAATAATGATTTAGCTACATTTAATATGAAATCTGGAAACTCTGTCAAATTTCTTAAAATGCTTATTTCATAATGCAAGATACCACTAATCAAGGAGAAAATTTTAGGAAAGAGCAGGATTTATTTTCCGAGGACAAAATAATAATTTTAGAACTTTTAGTTTTTCTTCTTGAAGGAATTTTCTCCTGAATTTAAAATGATTTATATTTCTAGATTTATATTTATATTTCAGATTATTAGTAGGAGGGTTGGTATTAAATGATCTGCTATGATATTGACTAGCACTTATCCTGATTTATATTTTAAACAAAAGATGATTACAGTAGTTAATAAACCATAAGAAACTTGCAGATGGTTAATTTTAAATTCAAAGAATGAGCTATTTGTCTCCACTATTGATTGTTCAGATATTTTGAGCCACTGCTGAAGAAAATGAGAATGTTCTTGAAAGGATACATATGCCCATTATTTATGTAAGTTTCTCAAATGTAAAGGATAAGAGATTTCAGGAAAAAGAATTTCAGAAGAGAGCGACGTGAGAGTGAAAAGAGGGAACTTTTTATCACCTAACCCAGAACTCTCGTCCTGTCACCACCGTACAGTAGTCTGTGGGCTACACACCTCAATGGATTTATCTTTTATAACAGCTTTAGAAAATTTGTGGGAGATGTAATAGTGTAAGTCAAGTTTTATTTTGAAGTTTAAATGTTTACATTAGCATTTTATTTATTTCCCTGCTTATTTCCAATGTTCTATCAAAATAAACCAAGCAGCTCGCAAATAAGGAGAAGCCCTCACCCTCCACATGTTTATTTTTCATCTTGAATAGTTAGGAATGGTGCTTTCTAATGTCGTTAAATTCTTTTAACTATCAAAGAAAAGAAGAGGAGGCGGGCCAGCCCTGTGGTATAGTGGTTAAATTTGCAGGCTCTGTTTCTTCAGCCCGGTGTTCCCAGGTTCAGATCCTGGGAGTGGACCTACACACCACGCATCAAGCCATGCTGTGGTGGTGTCCCACATATAAAATAGAGGAAGACTGGCACAGATCTTAGCTCAGGGCCAATCTTCCTCATCAAAAAAAAACAAAAAGAAGAAGAAGAAGAAGAAGAAGAAGAAGAGGACAGGATAACAGAAAAGTATGAGGCTAATAAATGGAAGATAATTATCCTCATTGGTTCATCTCTTACAGAGGAAAAAGGTAACAGAGAGTGGGAGGGAGGAGCAGGAAGTGTCCTGAGAATAGTGTGTATTGTACTTAAGAGACTTGTTGGATCATGATAAGAGGCAGTATTTTCAAGATAATTAGTATTAGAATGTGCTTTTTAAGGTAAATAACCCAAAAGTCAATGTAATAATTAATGGGAAAATATCTGATGGAAACTTTTCTATTTAAAAACCAACACTATCAAATTGCACTCAATAAACATTTCTTCAATAGATGGATGTATCCATTTATACAAAATTAAAAAGGAGCAATGATAGGAGGGAATTTTATTAAATATTTTCCTTCCTAAACAAAATAGGAAGGAAGTTCTTTCAATCAAGAAAATTCTTTTGCTATTAAACAGCTTTGTACCACAGACAATTATAATTTTAATCCATTTTATAACGCCAGCATAACTCGGATATAAAACTTAGAAGCACATAGCACTACAACAACAATAAAGTTCTTAATTACATATTAATATAAATTAAGTTATGCTAAATAAAATTTTAATTTATAACCCAAAAGGGTATTTAACTGGACACTACAATCAAGAGTTGCGTATCCTGGGAATGCAAGATATTTTAATTTTAGGAAATTATTAACATATCACCAAATTAATACATCAAAGAAAAAAATATATAAAAGTCAATAGAGGACGATGAATTAAACTAAAATAAGAATCAAAACCATTCTTGATTTTAAAAAAACATTTTCTCTTAAGGGATGTTTCAGCACTATTCTGCTGCATCTACCTGTTCACGAGCGTCAGATGAGTAGACGATGAGCAACGAGCAATGGAGCTGCTGATGGAAAACAAGCAAAGGCAGAAACAGTTCGGAAAATTGGAAATACAAAGAGATAAATAAACAGGAAATTTCTTTTTTGCTATCAAATGGAAAGTGATAAAAACAAAATCCTCTAAAATGGTATAAAATAAGTCATAAAATAAATGATGAAAACATGAATTCTTTATTTGTAACTAAGATTCTGGGATAGAGGAACTCCATACATTATTGAAGATAAATGTAGCTATGATGTAAATTAGTAAAAAATTCAGACGTTTTATCTGCTAATGTACTTCAGCAATCTTCAATACGTGTACATTCTTAAGCTTGGAAATTATACATCTCGAAACAAGTTTTGAGGCCACAGTGTTGATTTTCTGCCATGATTTACTTACAGTTGCTGTTTCCAAGTCGTATGAATGAAATTTAAAAAATAATAAAAGTAAAAGGCATGCCTTCATTTTAAAAATGATACATTTTTATAATAAATTATACATTCTCACTACATCTTTAAAGAAATGTCACAATATAAAATTTTTGCAATGTATTAACTGAATGAAAATAGCTTATCATGTACTTGAACAGTATAATCAAAACATTCCAAAAAGAAACAGAATAAACCAACTGGTAAAAATACACTGGAAGTAAAACTGGACATGGATCCCATCAACATTAAAAGTGTTTTTGACTCATCATAAGATCCTACGTGATTTGTGTTTCTTTGAATATATATTTTTTTAAATGGGCTTACTTTTATAATCAGGAAAATGCCTTTTTGATAAAATATTTTGTATGTCATATTTAGTTAAATACTGTCCTATGAGGTATTTCAAAATATATAGAACATCCATAGATTCAAAAGACTAAGTGAGGGGCAGGCCTGGTGGGCACAGCGGTTAAGTTCGCAAATTCTGCTTCTCAGTGGCCCGGGGTTTGCTGGTTCGGATCCCGGGTGTGGACATGGCACCACTTGGCACGCCATGCTATGGCAGGCATCCCACATATAAAGTAGAGGAAGATGGGCACGGATGTTAGCTCAGGGCCAGGGTTCCTCAGCAAAAACATGAGGATTGGCAGTAGTTAGCTCAGGACTAATGTTCCTCAAAAAAAAAAGAAGACTAAGTGAATTTCTGTAATATTGGCAATAAATTTTATCCATTATATAGCATGTTTATATATATGAAATTATAATTCTTCCTCTCTAGTAGGTACTGAAACGCATAGCCTAGTATAACTAAGAATCTTTTAAACTATCTGAATTTTTCTTTTCTTATATTATTTTTCTGTCCTAATTGCACACTGCTGCCTGTCCCATATTGTCTATAGACATTTTATAGTTTCTTGTACCAATACAATTATTACTGTGACAAGAAGGAGATATTTCTCTTGATCAGTATCCCTGTAGGAGATGACAGGCAAACCAGCACAAGAGATTCTCTTTCCTTTGGCGATCATGACAGACAGGAGACAGTGCGCTCCATTCCCCGGCCAATGCCGTTGCTGGGATAGGTCAACCATTGGAAGACAAAATGGGATTTTGAAGTTGAAGTGTGAAACATTGAAATGATTGACAGGCATGAGTTCTGTATGAGACCCTTCTCCACTGGTCCTTGTGGTTTTCATAAAAATGATAAATATGTGATTTGTGTGGTGAAAATAGACTTCTCAAGAAAGTCAGGAAGAACTGATGTTTTGCTTCCCAGTGGGAACTTAGTTGACCCCTAAATACCTTATGCGGATGCCAGAGCAGAGACAGAGATGAGGGCAGGGGTCACAAAAATCGAGGGGATGGGTGTTGGAAATGCTGAGACTGACAGGAGGAGCTCAGGGCAAGTTTCCCTTAATCACTGAGGGCAGGAAATCTTTGAGGCGATGTTAGTTTCACTTTACTGAGAGAGATTTCACCGTCTCGTCTCTTAATCCACGTTCACATATTTAATTTAAATAATAACGTTTTCCTAAATGATATTGCTAAGGAGTTTTTCTCCAATATGCTTTGCAGCATATCTTGCCCCAGGTACTTATTACATTTAATAGCAGCTTTTTCCATTTCTTCAGTGCTTTGTCTCTCCAAAAATTAAAACTTATGCTCTGCACATTGAAATTTTTTCTGTTACTTTGGTTTATCAGCAAAATGCCAGCTGAAGCTCTGCGCTTTGCCACGTGTCAGTTGTGTCAGAGCCCTGCTCATATTAAACAGGAGAGTGGGTTTTATACCCAACTTGTTACAGGAAGAATAGATTTCTTAGTAAGCCAATTACAAAAGAATCCACTATTAAGTAGAAACAGACTCATTAAATGTCACTCCATGGTGACCAATAAATATTTGTTGCATGACACTTGAGTTGCAGGAATTGGTTTTTCTACATCAGGTCAAATCTGGCTGAGCCTATGCTTGCCAGAGTTGGCTGGAAATCGACTCTGAATCATTGCAGAGAGCCCCTTTCTCACTCTTTCAAAGAAATGAGAACCTTAAGTCATCAGGACCTCAGCCCATCGTAGTTATCTCGGAATTACTTACTTTTCAAAACATATGGTTTATTCAAAGCACGTTTTAACGTCCTTGGCACCCATTTCCTCTCTGTCAGGCTCCCCCCGAGAGCTTTAAACTTTTTTTTACATAGTTTCCTGTTTTAAGACATCACCACACTCTGGGGGCAATGATGTTCTTAAGACGCTTCCTGGGAGCAGAACACAGATGTCCACCCCTCTCGAAACGCACCAGTGCTCCATCTCTGGGGCTCAGGGAATAGAAGCACCTAGTTCTTCCCTTTTCCTTCAAACAGTTACCTCCCCCTTCCTGGACAAGCTATCTGCTATTGTGATGCCAACTTTTGAAAAAACAGAGGCCGATTAATCCTCCCCTAGAAAAGTAAATCCCAGCTTGGAAAGCTGGCACAACTTACGGTAGCACGCTATCTTCTGATTCCACACAAATGAAAACAAAAGACAATTGTTATTCTGGCTGATTTTCCTGTTGCACAATTAAACCTCGGCCTCTGACTATAGTAATTGAGGTTTTACTCTTTAGTCTCTCTTCTCCTTCACCGCCCCTCACCTCTTATACAGCATCGTGTCCTGCCAGGTAGCCTGATAAATCTCTCTTGAATCTGTCCGCTTCTCTCCACCTCTCAAGGAACTATCCTGGATTAAAACATCTCATGTCTCACCAGGACAACTGCAGAGTGTCTACCCATTTCTACTCTTGTCCTGTTCAAATTCCTTCTTCAGAGAGGGAGGTGATTTTAAAATACAAATCTGAATACGGACACATCCCCACCTTCCCACACACTCCTTGCTTAAAGACTTTGAATGGCTTCTCATTTCTCTAAACATAATGTCCATGGTTTTAGCTTATAAAATCCTGGACGATTTGGCCCTTCTCTAACAGCCCAACCAATTTTACACCAAACACCACCTTGCTCTCTGCATTCAGAGCACTGCAATCATTCACTCTCTCCTTGGGTCCCGGTCCCTGTGCCTGCCAAACCTCTTCTAGTCGTACACCCACAACAGCCACACAGAGGACTCTGTCATCTGCTCTTCTCTCTTGTTGCAAGGCCATTTGTTGGTTGTTCCTGAATCTCCTACTCCTTCTTCAGACTTCAGTTCAATCAGTACTTTCATAGAAAGCTTTCCCTGATCCTTATTAAATTACGTCCTCCTTCTTATAACTAGTCCTTCACAGATTATCTCAGCATTAATTTTATAAATTATTTTTAATGTGTTGGCAGATGTCTTCATTCTCTGTGAAGGCAGGCTCTGTAAGTTTTGTTTATTGTTTTGTCTACACTCTGAAATACAGTTTCTGGCACTTTGCAGTTGGTGAGTAAATATTTTTCAGAGGTAACAATACAACTATGTAGTGTACAGTAGCCATTTGGGTGATTATTTGTAGTTATAGTTATGATTTTTTTTCTTCTTGTGGACTGCAGTGTAGAGGAAGCAAAAAAGAAAGCAAGTAGTCACACATTATGGGAAAGTTCCAAAGAATATTGTTAAGATTGTCTTCCCTCGGAAAATGGAAAATAAATCTAATTTTAAATATCCTTTATCTATATATATTAAATATTTTTTGGTTTAAAATGGAAAATAAATATTTGCACCTTATGTCTGAAAGAAAGTGAACATTAGTTGTCTTTTTCCACCCAGTAAGGTAAGAACCTGTATTATTTAGGCGACTCACTCCAGTATTAGATGTTGAGAATAGATGCACTAATGAAGACTCAGCTCTCATTCCGCAGATAGCGATACTGGAAGACAAGCACCTTGAAAGGGAATCTGACCTGATTCTGACTGATTTTAACCTGAAATAACTGTGCACTAAAAAATTCAGCCTCTTACTCAAACTCGGGCTATTCATGTTGGTATGCTACAGCTACACTGTTCTAGTTACACTCTGAGACCCTCAACTCATTCTGGAAAGAAAAGTTGAGGACCAGACAACCAAGTGACAGTAAAAAAAAAAAAAGCCATGAAGAAAGAAGCCATTAATACTGCCAAAGGAGGAGGATACTTGGGCCATGAACGTACTCTGATATAAGAAACTGGTGGGATTACTGAGGATTGACAAGTCATGATAACCTGTCCTGTGTCCACAAAGTGACAATAAATATATTTCAATTTCCTTTAATAGAGTGTGCAATTTGTGTAAGTCATAGGGGTAGCTACGGATATTGATAATAAGTGGTACAGCATAGTCATTAGGTATGCAGGGTGTAGAGTCAGGCTACCTGAGCTGGGAGAGTGGCTTTACCTCGTTTAAACTATGTCATCTGGGGCAGTGGATGCATCCTTCATAATCTTGTTTCTCTTCTACAAATGGGTAAGATAGCATTTCCTACATTATAGGGAGTTAAAATGAAAAGGATAAATAGTGAGTGCTTTGTATAATGCTTGGCAAAGAGTATATACTCAATAAATTGTAATTATTATGTGTTATTGATAATCACAGCACTATTATAATTACATTAATCTGAAAACTATTTTACAAAAGCAGAATAAACCTAATTTTAAAACGTGTTTCTGTTGTTTTGATGAATACTTGTCTATAGGAAAGATGACTTTTACATAATGAACAAAAACTAAATAATAAAGTATTTAATGTAATATTAAATTGGAACTTGTTTAAATAGTTTACCTATAAATCTTACTTTTTCATATACAATAGTTTCCAACAATACTATTTATAAAAATGAGTCATGATTTTGAAGTTATAAATATTTAGAATAGGAAGTATCGAAAGTTAAACCAAAACATAAAAATAACAGAGAACTAATTTTTTTTTAAAGATTTTATTTTTTTTTCCTTTTTCTCCCCAAAGCCCCCCAGTACATAGTTGTATATTATTCGTTGTGGGTCCTTCTAGTTGTGGCATGTGGGACGCTACCTCAGTGTGGTTTGATGAGCAGTGCCATGTCCGCGCCCAGGATTCGAACCAATGAAACACTGGGCCACCTAGAGTGGAGCGCGCGAACTTAACCACTTGGCCACAGCGCCGACCCCAACAGAGAACCAATTTTTATTGAACCTTGTTTTCAAATTCTGTTGATAAATTTTCTAGCTTGTTTGGATAAAGCTATTTTTTAATATCATCACTTTCTGCAGTTTTTCATCGTCAGTTTTTCAGACCAACAAAGGAAAAGAACTTTAAACAAAAAAATTATTAATCTCATCCTTTCTTTCATAAATTGTAAGAATAAAGTTTAAAACAAAAAAATAGTTTCATACACTCTCATAGAAATCTTTATTTTTCGTTTTTAATACATGAATGTATTTAATACATGAATGTATAAATGTATTAATACATTTAATACACATTTTCAATTACTTCTTCAGTGTTTGTCTTCCCAATAGACTGTAAGCTCTTTAAGGGCAAGGCCATGAGTACGTTAATCAGTAACATATAATGAGTGACATAAAATTATGTGCTGTATGAATGAATACATGATGAACATCTAAAGAATGAATTAATGAATTAACAAGTACATGCTCTTCTTAGCTTATTTAGTAGTTTGTATTTATTTGATATATTTTAACGCCAATTGCAGGGTATGTTAATGGATTGGGAGAATTAACATAGTTAAAATGTTCATACTTCCTAAAGAAATCCACAATTTCCATGCAATCTGTACCAAAGTCCCAAAGACATTTTTCATGGAAATAGAACAAAGAAGTCTAAAATTCATATGGAACAACAAAAGACCTTGAATAGCCAGAGGAATCCTGAGAAAAAGGAACAAAGCTGGAGGTATCACACTCTGTGATTTCGAAATATACTACAAAGCCGTAAGAATCCAAACAGCATGGTACTGGCACAAAAACAGGCACACAGATCAAGGAACAGGATCAAGAGCCCAGAAATAAACCCACACATCTATGGACAGCTAATTTTCGACAAGAGAGCCAGGAACATAAAATGGAGAAAGGAGAGTCTCTTCAATAAAAGGTATTTAAAAAACTTGACAACCACATGCAAAAGAGTGAAAGTAGACCATTATCTTATACCATACACAAAAATCAACTCAAAATGGATTAAAGATTTGAATGTAAGACCTGGAATCATTAAACTTCTAGAAGAAAACATAAGCAGTACACTCTTCAACATCAGTCTCAGCAGAATCTTCTCGAATACCATGTCTCACCAGGCAAGGGATGCAGAAGAAAAAGTAAACAAATGGGATTACATCAAACTAAACAGCTTCTGCATAGCAAAGAAAACCATCAACAAAACAAAAAGACAACCTAACAATCAGGAGAAGATATTTGCAAATCATATATCTGATAAGTGATTACTGTCCAAAATATATAAAGAACTCATACATCTCAACAACAATAAAAACAAACAACCCATTGAAAAATGGACAAAAGATCTGGACAGACACTTTTCCAAAGAAGATATACAGATGGACAACAGGCACATGAAAAGATGTTCAACATCACTAATTATTAGGGAAATGCAAACCACAATGAGATATCACCTCACGCCCATCAGAATGACTATAGTTAACAAGACAAGAAATAACAAGTGTTGGAGAGGGCATGGAGAAAAGGGAACTTTCATACACTGCTGGTGGGAATGTAAACTGGTGCAGCCACTATGGAAAACAGTATGAAGATTCCCCAGAAAATGAAGAATAGAACTAACATATGATCCAGCTATTCTACGTCTGGGTATCTGTCCAAAGAAATTGAAAATACAAATGTGTAAAGATATATGAACTCCTATGTTCATTGCATCATTATTCCCCATAGCCAAAACTTGGAAACCTAAGTGCTCATTAATGGATGAATGGATAAAGAAGATGTGGTATATATACACAATGGAATATGAGTCAGTTATGAAAAAAAATGTGAAATCTTGCCATTTATGACAGCATGGATGGACCTTGAGGACATTAGGCTGAGCAAAATAAATCAGATGGAGAAAGTCAAATATCATATGATTTCGCTTATAAGTAGAAGATAAAAAAAACCAACAACAAACAAACACATAGATACAGAGATTAGGTTGGTGGTTATCAGAGGGGAAGGGAGGAAGAAAGAGGGCAAAAAGGGTGACATGAGTAAGGTGATGGATGGTAATTAGTCTTTGGGTGGTGAACATGATGTAGTCTACACAGAAATTGAAATACAATGATGTACACCTGAAATTTATATAACGTTATAAACCAATGTTACTCCAATTAAAAATAAAAGGAATAACTGGGAAATTACAGTAAAACACTGGTAGTGAGCTTTGAATATAATTAATAATAGACTACCAAGTGGGGAGACAAGTCACAGGAGACAATGTAAACTGATCGATAATAAAAATGTAAAAATGCTACATATAACAAACTTGTTCCTGGAAAAGGGAATGAAGCTTGGAGAAATAACAGAAAATAGTATAGTATAGCATGATATAATATGGTATAGTTTAATACAGTATATTGCATTATGAAGGTAAAATCTGAAATATATTACATTTGCTTAAACACTGGTAGGGAAAAGGAAGGAAAGGAAAGAAGGATTGTACTAATCATATAATTACACCCATAGTAGGGAACTATCAAATGTTGATTAAAGAAATAGAGAACAAAGGGAATTATATAAAATTGTACATCTAAATGTAATCATTGGAAAAAATTATAAAACTTCCAAAATATCAGACCTACACACACACATGGAAAAGAAAGAGACCATTTGGTAACAAAAATTGAAACATAGGAAACAAAGCAAACAATTTTGTTAGAAATTATAAAATCTCTACTATCAAAAAATATGAAAGAGCATGACTTGTCTAATAAAAGAAAAAGGTTTGCAACAATCTGGGCAGCATTCATACCAAAAAAACCCAAAAGATGAAAAGGATGAATCTTGGCAAGGGCAAGCTTTGGGCATTTTAACTTGCCCTATACCCATCAGTCTCTCTCTAGTTCTGGGACAGTCCTGAAAACCAATGGTCTGTAATTATGCTGAAAACCAGCAGCCAAGCCGTTGTTCAAGGAGTTGAAATAGAATTGGAATTCTTACAAAGCCCCATTCCCAAAGAATTTCCATTATTCAACTCGCCAGGAAATTCTGTAGAAAACCCTACTCACAGACTTGTCTTTATTTGATCTGCTTCAGACCTCTTGAGTGAGATCAGCCTTTTTCCTAGGTGAGTTAGTCAAAAAAATTTGCAGTGCGGGTATGAGAAAACGCCAACATATTCCTGGAAATCTAGAAGGCCACATAAATGCATAGGGCTTTGCACATGACATGGGAAACTGTGAAGCTCTGTGAAAACAGAAAGTGAAGGCTAAAGCATAGTTGTACATCACCTGGCCGAGTGGTGAATATCTGTCTCACCGTGTACACAGAGCCCTTTGGCAGATGCTGGGAGACCTGTTGGTTCTGGACATTCAAGGAGATCTCTGTCCAGTCAATAACCCGAAACAAACTGACCAGAGACAACATTGGTCACACACAACAAAGAATACCCACTTTCCAGAAGTAGTCCAGGAAAGTCACCAGACAAATGAACAGCAACAGCAATGATACCAAACAGAAACAGCTATAAACCCTGGGGAGGTAGGAAATCTAATTTTCAGAGTTGGTACATTGCATTATTCAAAATGTTCATTTTTTGCCAAAAAATTACACAGCGCTCAAAGAAACAGTATGGCAAAGACATAGGAAACAAACAAACAAAGAAATAGATAATAGATAATGCGCCTGAGGAAACCAGGAGACTACACAAAAACTTTGTCAGCTATTTAAAGTATTTTCAAAGAACTAAACCGAGGAAACCAAATATAAAGAACTACAGAATAGTATGAGAACAATGATCCATCAAACAGAGATATGAATAAAGAGATAGAGATTACAATAAAGAAATAGAAACTTTGAAATTATAAAGTATAATAAAAAAAATTCACTCTAGTTGGTCAACAGCAGATTTGAGCAGGCAGAAGAAAGAATCAAAAAAATAATTGAACATAGGTCAATTGAGATAATCCAGAGCGAGGAACAGAAAGAAAAAAGAATAATGAAAAGTGAGCACAACCTGAGAGACTTATGGGACACTATCAAATGCACCAACATACATATACTGGGAGTCCCACTAGAAAAAGCAATAAAAATTCAGCCAGAAATAATCTTTGAAGAAATAATGGTCCAAAACTTCCAAATATTTCATGGAATACATTAATCTACACATCCAAAGTTCTCAACAAACTCCAAGAAAGATACTCAAAGAGATTCATGTATAGAAATATCATAACCAAAGTGTTGAAAGACAAAGAAAGAATCTTGAAAGCCGCAGAGAGAAAGAACTCATCATGTACCAGGGAATCTCCATAAGATTAACAGCTGATTTCAAATTTGAAACCACTGAGGCCAGAAAGCAGTGTGATGATATTCAAAGTGCTAAAAAAAAGAAGACTGTTAACCAATAATCCTATATTCAGCAAAACTATCCTTCAAAATGAAGTATAAATTAAAACATTCTTTGATAAACAAAAACTGAGAGTATTCATCTTTATCACACTTTAGGTACAAGAAATACAAAAGGGAGTTTTCCTTTTTTAAATGAAAGACACTGGAAAATAATATTAATCCAAATGAAAAAATAAAGAATATTGGTAAGGGTAACTACATAGGTAAATATAAAAGACAGCATAAATGCATGTTTTGTTGTAACATTGTTTTCTCCTATCTTATTTAAAAGATGATTCCATAAAGCAACAATTATAAATCTGTGATGATAGACACAGTGTATAAAGTAATGCACATGCAATGTATAAAGATGTAATTTGTGTGACAATAATGGAACAGAGGGGGGGAAGGAATGGAGCTATAGAGGGGCAATGTTTGGTACACTATTGAATTTATGTTGGTATTAATCTAAACTAGATTGTTATAAATTAAGATGTTAATTGTATTCTCCAGATCAACCACTAAGAAAATAAATTTTAAAACATAGTCAAAGAAACAAAAAAGTAAATTTAAATGGTAAGTTATCTATTTAACATAAAAAGTGGCAGTTATAGAGATAAACTAAAAGACACAAGAAATGTAGAAAACAAATTGCAAAATCACAGACATAAATCCTAAATTATCAATAATTACGTTAAATATAAAGGAATTAAACATTCCACCCAAAAGGCATAAATTGGTAGAAAGGTGAAAAAAAATATAATCCAAACATATGCTTCCTAAAAGAGAGAGAGTTTAGATTCAAAAACACAAACTGGATGAAATAAAAGTTGGAAACTGATATACCAGGCAAGCAGTAACACAAAGACAGTTGGAGTGGCTATACTAATATCAGGCAAATACAGACTTGAAGACTGGATAACAGTTTGGCATTTCCTCCAAAAGTTAAACGTAGAGTTACCATATGACCCAGCAATTTCACGCCTAGGCAAATTCCCAAGAGAATTTAAACATATGTCCACTTAAAAACTTGTATATGAATATTCACAGCAGCATTACTTATAATAGCCAAAAATTAGAATAAACTCAAATATCTGCTAATTAACACATTTCACAATTCAATAAAATATAGACTAAGTTATGAATATTAATTGAAAAATCCTAAGGTGTTTGGAAACAGAATCCAGCAACATTTTTAAAATGAGTTTATTCCAGGAATGTGATTATGGCACAATATCAACGGACATTATTATAATATATTAGAATTTTAAAGAATATAATTAAATCATCAGTGATATTGAATACATTTACCAAAATTCAACACCGGTTTTGTATAGAAAGAAAGAAAGAAATTAAATAGAAATAGATACCTCCTTAACATTAGTAAATATGTCTATTTCTACCCAAACACTATCATCATACCTAATGGGGACCAGTGGATACATTTTCAACAAAGCCAAGTATGAGACTATAATGGTCTCCCATTTACTTAATATTGTATTGGAAAACCAGTTAATGAGATTAGACAAGGTAAGAAAATACACATCATAAAGTTGGAAAAGAGGAAATAACTATCACTATTTTCAGATGATATAACTGTATATGTGGAAAATCCAAACATAATAAACAATAACATAAAAAAACAGCAGAACAAAAACAATGGAAAAAAACATTGGCACAAATTTAATTTGAATAAATAGATTCCATATGCACAGGCAAACACAAATTAGAAGATATAATGAAATAGAAGATCCTATTTATAAATGCTATACAATGCATAAGATCTGAGCATAAATTTAACAAAAAGTAAAGGAGGAATATGGCATGAAAATTCTTTGGGTGTTCACAAGACTTAGAAAAATGGCAACTACAATCATGCATTGGATATTCAATAGCATGATGGCATAAATCTTCCCAAAGTATGTTATAATTTAATATGATTCCAATAAACATATTCACATTTGTTTTTCCTTGAACTAGACGAAGTAATTCTAAAGTTTATATAGAAAACAAAAATTTAGAAAATAGCTCAATAGGAGTAAGAAAGTAGGAAAGAAGACTAGACATACCAGTTATCAGATCTTACTATAAAATCTTAATTATTGAAACAATCTTAAATTAGAGCATGATTAAGCTGACAGACCAATGGAACAGAAGACAAAATTCGGAAATGCTCCTTATACAAATAGGAGTTTAGTCTATGATAAAAAAGATCTTCAAAAATAAACGGGTAAAATATTATCCATTCAATAACATTGGTTAGGACAACTGAAAAACACTGTAAAAAAGCAGTTAGATCCATACCTCATAGAAAGATAAGTTCAAGTGGGCCAAAGATTTTTATGTAAAAAAAAAGTCAAAGAAACCATAGATACACTACAATGAACCCAGGAGAATATTTTATAACTTTGGAATAGAGAAACTACTACAAAATAAAATCCAACTATCACAAAAGGCAGGTTTGATAATATTGATTACATTACAAAATAGTTCTTCCATCACAAAGAAACTTGCAACAGTGAAAAATAAACAAAAAAAAGTCAAAAACAAATGATAAAGTGAGAAAAATGCATGCAACTCTTGTGACAAAAAGATTTCTCCCTAATATACACAGACAGCTACAAATTCCTAAGAAATAGATTTTTAAAACCAGCATAACAATGATCCAAAGAATGCGAACACAGTAGTCATGATGATTCTTTTAAAACATAAGCCGTACTATCCCACCTTCTGGTCAGTCATCTCCAGTGACATAAAACCCACAAGTCAGATCTGCTGCCTCTCTGCTCTCATCTCCTAGTACTCTTGCTTCACGCGTTTTCTCCAGATACACTATTCTTTGCTGCTCCTTTAGCACCAAGCACACTCTACGTCAAGAGTTTTGTATCTGCTGTTTGTATTTTCTGGCACATTCTTCCTAGTATACACACGAGTCACCACCTCACTTCCTTCCGGTGTATTCTCCCTGATTGCATCTTATAACTGCAAATGAGCTTCATCCTGTGAGCCACCTATCTGTCTCTCTTACCTGTTTTATTTTCCTCTATGGCAGTAATCCCTGTCTGAAATACTTGCATCGTACTAATCTGTTTCTTATTTTTCTACACCCCCCTAAATGGTAAATTTAATTAAGGAAAAGTTTTATTAATTTTGTTCACTTCCAGTTTCTCTAGCAGCTAGAACAATGGCTGCTTTAAAATAAGTGTTCAAAAATTATTTGTTGAATGGATGAAAGAATGAACAGATAGTTCAAAGAAAAAGATGTACAAATGGCTCTGATATATAGAAAAAGATAAATTTCAGTCATAATAATTAAAAATACAAATTAAAACTCCACTGTAATATAACTATTAAAAATATATCTTACAGGAAAAGAAAAGTGTTTTATAGACTGTGGTATTGGTAGGAGTGTACATTAGTATATCCAGTAAGGAGGGCAATGTGTAAGTATCTACCTGTATGAAACAAAACAGCCTCAATGCCTAAAATAACAAAGGTTATTTCTCGTTTACACTACATGATTATCTTAGGAAATGGCAAGATGGTTCTGTGTCTCACTCAAGGGGTAGAGAAGTGCAATCTCACTTTGTACTTGGGGGAAGAATAGGAATATTGATGAGCAATCCTAGTAACTATCATATTCCAAAATTACAAATATATGTTAATATTTATGTATATACCCTTTGTTTCAGAAATTTCATATAAAATTCATCGTACAAATATTTCAGCAGATATGGAGGAGGATAGGCTATGTTTAAAAGGTTATGCATTGCAGTATTGTTTTTTGGTGTATCTCAATATTGATTAAATACACTTGGGCATATCCATGCAATGGAATGATATGTAGCTAGAAAACAAAACAAAACCAAAACAGAAGCTCTCATCCTTTAGTCTGGAAATATCTTCCATATCATTTGTAAAATAAAACAAGCAAAATGCAAAAAGTCTATATAGTATGCTACAATTTTTGTAAAAATGAGGGGAAAAAGTATATATCTGCATTGGCTTTCATATGTAAACAAAATTCTCTAGAAGAGCAATAAGGAATTAGTGATAGTTGTTATCAGTTATGGGGACAGAGACAGGATAAAGACTTTTCACTAAATACCTACATTTAGCTTTTTTATCTGAGCCATGTGAATGCATTATCTACCAATAAATTTTGAAAAACAACAGTCAATTCTAGAACCTTAGCCATAGTCTCACCTTCCAGATTCTCAGTGGGACAAAATCATTTGTACATTTCTCTCTTTTTATTAATTTAGAAGTTCACTAAAGATAGGGGTCACATCCTATTATTCATCTTAATATTTATGCAATGCAGTGGCTAGCATACAATAAGTTCCATGTATATTTTAAATATATCTTTAAATTTTATTGAATTAAATTGAACTAACCGCTCTTCTTCATTTGTAGGCTTCTCCTAACTCCCCGCGTCCTCATATTCTCTTACTGCTCTCTCAAAGTAAGCCAAAATGTCTCCAAATATGTCATTTCCAAAACTATCTTTCTTCCTTTGAACCCAGATATCTCATATGAATAGGTCTGTCAGTCTCAGTATTCTAATGCCTTTGATTCACACATGTGGGTACAAGACCCTCTGCCCTCCTCCTTCCCCAGTCCTCTAAAATGTTACCTATTCTGCACCTACGTTACCTTAGTGCTTTTAGAAAATGCTTTTTCTAAAAAGAGCCAGCATTTTATTTCTCTCCCCAACATTAAATGTCTCTCAGCAAACGGCCCTAAGAACTGTAGTGCAGTTGTTTTCTACTTTTGGAAATCAGGCTCATATCAAGCTGTTCCTATCTCAGGACTATGAATATAGCCTCTTTCTTTCTTTGGGCATATTGTAAATTCTCAATACATCAAACAAAACCATATTACATATAAATATATAAAGCATATCATAAAACCAATTTTAAATGAGTTTTATTTATAAAACTTTAGGGATTTATAGAACCACTTCTATCTTTTAATGAGTTGGAAGAATAAGATTTCACTATACTCAAGATAAAATTAAGGGGCAAACCAATCAGATAAGGACAGAAGTAGAGGTCTTCCCAAGTTTGTCTCTTAGATATATGCCATCTAATTCAAACAGATTTAAGAGTCATTTGAACTCAAGTCAAGATGAGAAGTAGAATTTATCAAGTACCGGCCTTCTTAGTCTAAGTGCGGAGACCTATCAGTGTCTGTCTCTTGGCTACCCTCTTTGTAATAAATGTAGGCTTGATGTATAATGAAAACCAGCTGAGTAGTTTAAGGTACGGATGCCTTCTTTTCTTCTTCTTCCAACTGAGATTGGTCTTACTCTTCATAATCTCTCACAGCTGCCAAAAATCCATTTTATCTTTGCATGAGGTGAGGTTTCCATTAACAACGATTAGAGTCGCAGAGGTCAGACGTCCAGTGTCAGATGTGCGACTGAAAAAGAAGTACTGAGCAAAGAAAGTGTCTACCAATAGGGGATAAAAATCATTTCAGAATCTTTGGAACTTACAAAAGTGCTTTGTTCTTTCATATTCCCCTTGCTTTATTGTTGACAAGATAATTTTGAAAGAAAAGAGAAAGAAAGGAGAATTTATGTAAGAACTCATCTATTATGGTGATTGAAAAGAAATTAATTGAGTCAGAACTTGCCTCACAAAATTTTGCCATTTGGATTGCTGATATCTTCAAGTTACAAGCCATAGTGAAGCTATCTCTGGATGTAAACTGTGCTGGTAATTTCAACACTTGGTCATGTTGGAAGATTCTCTGGTCCAACTCCTAACACAGACATCAAAGAAGGCAATAACAACCCACATTCTTTTTGAATAAAAAGCTGAAGTATGTATGTGTGGAAAATACAGCTGATTCTACACACCGGTATTAAGAAACTGCTATCCATAAGAGTATAAATACATATGTAGATATTGTCATGTCATTCATTCGTTTATTCTTCCATTCAGCTGGAATATTCCATTCCATGTATTTGTTAATATTTATTGAGTGATTTCTATGTATCAGAACTACCAAATTAGAATTTCCTGAGAGTGGTCCATGATTAAATTCTGGAATCAAATTCCAGTTTATTGTGGTTCATGGACAGATTTTAAAAGCAATAATCTTGAAAGCATGATCTGAGCTTTATTCATGGCTAGTTGAATGTAGTGCATTTTATCATAGGACTGAAGAAAAATAGAACGAGGAAACTGCAGAATAAAATTGGCAGTGAGACCCAGAAAACATTTGCGATAGGGTCTGCCTGGATGTCATCTCGTCGATATTTAACATCTATATCAATCTAAATATATTCATAAGTGAACTCTTTATTTTTTTGGTTGAAATTTACTCTTCTTTCTATAATTACTAGCTCAGTAAATCAGCAAATAATCAATGGTGAATCATTGATTACTGGGTGACTGACTTTTGCGTGAAGACACAGACAGGTTCCACAGGAATCTCATTGACTACCCTAATGATCACTCCAGAACCTGAAGCGTCTAAGCCAGAATTTTGCAGCTTTACTGCAGTCTACTTCCAACCCCTTTCACTTTTTATTTTCTATAAGTTCACCAAAATTTCAGATATGTTGAAAAAAATCCATTCTTTACTGAGTATGAATCAAGGTACATATACAGGCTCAGTCTGCCATCTTGCAAGCAGTAGTCCATATAATCATGTTCTGTTTTCCAGTCATTCAAGTACAACCAAAAACATAACTTAGTATAACTTAAGTTACAAATTCAACATGTGCAGTTTTCCTTGTTTTATGGAAAATCTATGTTGCTGAAAAGCTTGCTTAATAGCAAATCATGATTTTTTATTGGAATTTTGGTATAAAGTTACTATCTTAGCATGGAGGAATATCTTAGGAAACAGAAAATGAAATATTTAGGATAGGATGAATATATTGGTTGTCTTTACTTTTGCACACTTGGAATAATAATGACTACTAAAATTATCAAAAAACTGTTCAGTTTCATGATATTTTTCTATGTATTAACCATATTTTTAATCAACACAATCTTTTGCCTTTCTTCAAACCAAAGGAGTATTTCTTCCAAAATGAACTCTGTACTTTCATGTATGTGAATGCAACTTTGCCATAAGTCATAATGATTCATACTCTTACAAAGTATGAGCAAAGAACATGTCTATCAAAGGGGAGAAAATCAGTTCTTACTGATGTTATTGAGCAATGGATGCCCTACCTGACACTATGTGGTGAAGTATAGGTAGAAAGTGCATAGGTTTTGGAGGTGGACAAATCTGGATCTAATTTGTCTTTTGGATATTTGTCGTCTTTGTAGCCTACAACATTTTCCTTAATTTTTCTGTACTCAGTGTATAAACGGAAAATCGTTAGTATTTCAAAGACGAGTATTTTTGTTCTAATGATTATTAGATTGGTTTCCTTATTTCCTACAAAATAATATACCCCCAATTAACAATTAATCTAAATTAACATATTTATGTGCCATAAAATGAAGTTAATGTGTATGCTCAACATTATACATATGTCATTGATGGAGTTATAAAGCAAATTTGCTTTAAACAATTATTATTATACATGAAATATTGTTTCCTTCTGCCCTGATTAATATTAGGAAATTTATACATGATATTTATTACATATTTAATTAAAATGAAGATGAAATGACATAATCAATAATTGTCTAGTCTTGGAAAATTGTATTTCCTAAGTCACACTACTTATGATCGCTTTGTGATACCTCATCTTAAAATAAACTCATATTTTAGAGAGGTGAAATTATGTAGTATAGCTCAAAGTGAATATTGTGTGAGAAGCTTGGTTTAAGATCATGTTTCCCCAAATATTTATTAGAAACTTCTTTCAAATCTTAATGTATCACACATTTATCAGTTGACTAGCTAAGTTCAGCTCTCTACACTTCATACTCTAGCATTTCATATATAGCATTAACTTTTGCTTCTTTTATTTAACTTTCAAGTAATTTGACTGAATTTTGAGAAAAGTTACTATTGCCAAAATATTTGGACAGTTCAATTTATGATTCCAAAAGTCAAAGAAAAAGGATTTTAAACTCCCAAAAATGTGATCATTAATTTTATTACTTTGAGTAATTTAACATCATGATTATCAATTAAGATAATTATTGTTGCAAGTAACGTGAAATAACATCTCACCTAGAATGAACAATAAGGACAATTTACTATCTCGAATAACAAGAATTTTCAGCATTGGGTGACCCAGGGTTGTTACTTCAGCAACTTATTGTCGTTATCAAGGATGCAACTTCTTTGAATGTCTTCACTCTGCCATTCTGAATGTGTGGCCTTGGCCTCGGGCTGGTGTACCTCATCTCAGGGTGACTGTCACCATTCCAGGAGTGATATGCTAGATGCAAAACCCTCTACCTCATATAAAAGGACACTTTCTTAATTAAAAGAATAAGCTCTTTCTCAGAGGCTTCCCAGCAGACTTTGCCTCATATTAACTAGAATTCTCAGCCAACCACCAACAAGGAAAATGGAACTGCATGATTGGCTTAGAATGATAGGAATTTAGGTTTAAATCGTGTGGGAGAGGTTGGACATCTAAATAAACTGAGCCGAGCCAACGTGGATGACATGGTGAATGGCTCCTGCATAGGCAATAGCCAGTTCCTACTACAAGAAGCACAGTAAATTTCTCCCATACTCCCTTTCATTGAATCATATAATCTAAATTTAATTCTAATATCTCCTCTGATACTTGACTATCATATAAAACGTTTTGAGAAATGGTTATGAAGAATCTACTGGACGTCTCCTGTGTGAAACAGCCTGGACAGCAGGCATATTGCTATATCTAAAAAACAAAGGGCTGTGATTTCCAACTCCAACAAGACCATGCGCAATGGGGCAAGGTGAGGTCCTCAAAGGAAGAGTTCTAGGAAAAGAAAACAAAACACTTTCATCCCTTTATTTGTTCCCTTATTCTTTCGTTAATATTTGAAAAGCTTCATATTTACTATGTGGAGATAGTGGACAAACTACTAGTGACAAAACTAAAGAAAAATTTCCAATTATGATACTGCTCTCAAGTTAATCATGACAGCCAAGTAAAAACCAAATAATTGGGCAATTATAATACATTCCGATAAGTGCTATGGCAGAGATATGCAAAGTGTGCTATGGAGACGGAGAGGATGAGCATATGCCTTGGACATAATTTCAGAGGCTGCATAGAGCTTCCACCTGCCAGAGAAGGTGCTGTGAGGAATCAGTAAGTCTTAAAGCATATGGAGTCAGCTAAATGAAAAGGAAAAGAGATGGTGTCCTGGGGAAATGAACCAAGGAGTGCGTGTGTGTGTGTGTGTGTGTGTTATGAGAGAAAGAGGAGGGAAAGAGAGACACAGAGAGAAACTGATTTGAAGATTGAAGAGCACTGGAGTCTAGACAGCAAAAAATAGTGAGTAATAGACATGAAGCTGGAAAGTTGGGGCCACATCAGGAAGGGTCTTTTCTAGCAGATCAAAGAGTTTGAAATAGCACCTTGAAGGCATTAGGAAGTCATTCAAGGATTTTTGAGTAAGACAATGACACAGTTATATCTGAAGTTAAGGTTTATTCTGGCTCAAATGTGGAAGATTAAATTGCGTCTGGGAATAGATTAAATACAGAGAGATTGCTTAAGAGCCTGTGTTAAGTAACACAAATGAGAAATTAGAGCTGTCTGAAGTGGGGTAGTGGTAGACAGAGAGGTTTAAAAGGAAGGGACAAATTCGAGTAATACGTAAGGATAAAATTGAGAGGATTTGGTGACAAAATGTTGTGGGGAAATAATTCAAAATGGGTAATCAAGGGGGCTTGTCAACTTTCTGACGTGCGAGCAGTCCTCGGGGGTCCTGTCGTCCACGAGATCAGGATGTCCCGGTGGAAGAGTCTTGGAAAGCAATCAAAGATCAGTCTTGGGTTCATCACTGCAGTGTACCAGGCAGATGTACTTGTTTGGCTGCGTATTTCTTCTCTATTTTCTCCTATTTGAAATACGATTCTTCATATTCCATCTGAAATGTGCCTCATGAGAGAAAGCATCCCAGAAATCTTCCTAGCACATCGTCAGCACGACTCTCTTGTCTCTATCATCTCACTGGCCCTGGTCTGTCATAAATCACAGCTTGTGCCATATGTTTGTCTGGACAACCAGATTGTGAGGTTCTTACAGACGTAATATTTTTCTATTCCTGTATGAAACTCCTCAATGCTTAGCCAAAAAAATAAAAGCTTGCATATAATAAGCACTCAATAAATGTTTTTTGAATTGAGCCAAAAAATAATATTCTTCATTGAATTCCTTTAAAATGAACACAATAGCTGTTTTTGGTCCCACTGTTGAGTTGAAGGTAAGGTCATTTCTTGCTAGCAGGCTATGACTGACTTTAATTAAACATTTTATACCATTCATCTGCTGCTGGGGAACGTGTCTTTTAAAACACAGGAAACATTAATCTGCAGATGAATAATATAAAATCTTTTTACAATATTTTCCTCAGTTACAAGGAGATTATATACTAACCACAATATTTCTGCTCCATTCTAGAATCATAGAAGTATGCATACTATCAATAGACACCTACAGTGAGGGTAATAATGTGCATATGGTGCATTATAACATCCTTATGCTAGTTTTGAAAACTGAGAAAATAAAAAAATAACGAATGGAGAATATTATGACTTAAACAATACAAGCATGCACATTAAGTCAGGTCTTTAAAGGACAGATTTCACATGTGGGAAACATAAGTGGGAGCATTATATGTTTCACTGTGTGCTAACCCCTCATCTTCCTTCATTTGGTTGACCTGTATCATTGCACTGTATCAAACACTGTGGGTGTCCAACATTACCCTCTAGGTGGGAGTGATGGCAAGAAAGGAAGGCAGGCAATGTGTTGACCAGGCAGCAATCTGTACCAGAGCAGAGGAAACAGAGATGGGGCAGATCTTGCCATGACCTGTAATGTAAGTATGCAATGCCCAGGTTGATAGAATTGGTTCATAAACACAGCTATGTCCAAGAGGTAATAGGTTGAAGCAATGAGAAGTTGAAGGCAGAAGAGCTAAACACAAAACCAAACCTGAAATGGTTTGGGAGCTGGAGAGAATGACCGCTTGTATTCAGTTTATTTCAATCCCACTTTTGGCAGACAGGAGAGGTGGTAGGACATCTTGGGGAGTCAAAAGTACTATGAAAAATGTATACTGAATATTCTACCACTTCATTTCCCTACTCTCACCTGCCTGGTGGTGCTCATCTAGGAACAACTTTCCTGTTCTCCATTTTAGTGAGAAGCAGGTTGATATGTTTGTATTGTATGATCTGGTCTTGATTTAAGCTCTTGCAGATAATCTCAAGCCTGATGATGCAGAGGTTTCCATATTCAAGGTACTGAAGATGACAGCACTCAAGATAACTGAGCCCTCTCTTCTTCCTAAAAGATTCTTCTCTTGTCTTCCAAAATTTGTGAAACTTCTTTTTTCAGTATCCAGGAGCTTTTTCTGATTCTCTGATATTTGGCTAAGGAGTCTTACCCATTTCCACTTATACTTTCCTTTGAGATTTAAACTCATATACAAGCTAAATACTTGACTTCTCCACTTGAAAATTTTACAGGCATCTCAACCTTAAATGTTGTATAACTCAATCTTTTATCTCTCCTCTCCACATTCAGTCACAACAACACTTTTTCATCTCCCTCAGCTAAATCCTTTCCAAATTTCCAATAACCTCCAAAATACACCCTGAATTCTTCCATATCTGTCCATCTGCATTGGCACCACTCAAATCCAAACCACCATGATTTCTCTCCTATGCTGCTTGAAAGAGCCTCCAATAGTCTCCAAGCTTCTTCTTTCATACAAATTTACCCACTTACCCATTTCCCTCACAGCAATGAGAACAAAATTTTAAAATGGCAGGTAATATCTGGTCAGTCTTCTGTTTAAAATATTTTAGCTTCTTTATATCTCTTTACTTTTAAAATTAAACTAAATCATATACCCAGGATCACTTTTCTGTCTACTCGTTGAGTACCTACCATACTGGGCTTGCATCAGTTCTTAGGATGCTCCAAACTCTTTTCGGCTCACAGATTCTGCTTATGCTTTTTGCACATGCAATTTTTGCTGCCTGGAATGTTCTCCCCACCGCTATTTCTTTGTTGACTTTTCCTCATTCTTCCAGTTGCCATTAAAACACCATTTCCTCACAGACAGCAATAGCAATCATGGAAAATTGATGCCAGTCTCCACTATTATTTCCTCTCAGAACACGCTTTTACTTCATCAAATCAGACTGTTCAATCTCAGTCTCTTCTGCCAAGCTGTGGACTCTGTGATGACAGGAATGTCTGCTTGTATCTCAGAACTTTGCTCGGTACTTTGAACTTTGTAAGAGACCAATAATCATTTGTGGAATAATGACCTAATTTTATGACCTTTTTATATGTGTAAGGGTTATCAATTTCTTTACTGACTTTATAAAACACTGTAACTAAGATTATAAATCACAGAAAGTTGTTTAGAAATTATGGCAAATTATACTATTTTTGTTTAGTTATTTATATTTTCCTTTATATGTTGCTGATTGTTAGAAATAATTTGGGATTTTTTTCTTGCTTAATGTTTAATCTCAAGGTGCACTCAGGAAGCCATTGCAAATTTTACTGTTAGAGTGACCCAGAAAAATATTTTTTAAAATGTGACTATCAAGTTTGTGTTAATTATATACTAATCATTTTAAGTGGTTGGGTTGCTGAGGACACAAAAGACTCAAACAGTTTTTCCTCCAAGATCTCCTTTGTTACAAGCAAAGGGTACAGAGCAGCAACAACAATGTAACGAACGGTATGTATCGAAAAGACTCCAGAGCTCTCAGGTGTTAGTGGCCCTCCCACAACTGGGCCAGGGCAAAAAGGATGCATACTGCCATCTGGCTGTAAACTATCAGCAAAGACCTTGGTACCAGGAAATGCAAATTTTGCTTCGTACTGAGGATCTCTAGGGTGAGCTGGATATATAGGCATATTCTATTTATGTCACCAACCCTAACTGTTAAACTGCTCCCACCCCAAGGCTCCCTGGAAACCACACACTAATCATAAATTTTACTATTACTACTAAACAATGTTGGCAAACTTGAAATCATTTGTTCCATAGTTTCATGGTTTGGCCAAGAGTCAAGCATGCAATCAACCAGGTCAGTTGACACTCATAGTTTGCAAGTGAGAATGGAACTTACGGCATGCATAATATTTTATAAAATTCTTCCATACGCTACCACATTTAAATTTCACACTGATCAGTGGAAGGTACTATACTTTCCGCTATGATACAGAAGTGGATGTCAAACTCAGAGAAGTTAGATGACCTACTCAGAATCAAATAAACAGCAAACAGAAGCACTGAGAATGAAACGTTTATCTTTAGATGTTAAGTCCAGTTGTGTTTTGTTTTCTATTGCACCAAAACTGGCTTCCAAGCAATATACCTTCTTCAGATGTCTCTGAAATGCCTATGAAATGGTTGATACCACAGCACAGTTGATTATTATCTACATTTGCATTTCCTATTCATCTTTCTTTTATCGATCCCAAGTACAATCTACCCTGTACATCTATATGCACAATTCTACATATGCCCTATATCTTTCCCGTTTATATCAAATTTGAATAGTGAATTTCAGCCCACCCATCAACTCTGATCTTCACATCTTCCCAAGGCTTATGATCTTGCATGTTTTTGTCATTCTCTTGCAGAAGAACATCAGGGGAGCGGAGGAGTGTGTGCAGTTGCCCTATCTAATAATTTACCTTCTCAGAGAATGGATTAAATGTCTACCATATTGTAGGAATAGAGATGAGCAAGATTCAGAAGATCTTGCAAAAAATACTTGCAGTGTTAGCGTGTGTGTGTGTATTTCCAATTATTTTATTGACTTCTATTTCTCTAGTTTTCTATTCATGATCAGACGGTTCCTTGCAAAACTTTGCATTTAAAGTTCCTTGAATGGTGATCTTCATGAGTTTTTCTCTGCTTGCTCAGCCTCAAGGAATCAATACTGAATCTTTGCATCTAATTTAATTTAATTCAGCCATTATTTATTTTCCCTTCTCACGGCTTACCAAGGTGGTGGAGTTGTTTTGTTCGCTTGTTTGCTTTGAATGGAAGATTAAACATTACCAACTAGAAGTAACAGCACAAGCTTTAGAATTAAAAGCCATGAGTTTGAGTCCTTCTTTTTATTTTATTTATTCATTCACTTATCCATTCATTCCCTTATATAAAATGAGCAAAAAGAATGATCTACTTAGAATTATTTGAAAGAAGAAATGAGGTTGTGAGAGTAAAAGTTTTCTGTAAACTGAATAATATTGCTTTTAGTTACATTGTTTAGTTATGAATGTTTTTCTTCTTGCATAAAATAGAATGTCTCCCTTTTAAGACAGGAGACATGATAGACTAAGTACTCCATTTTTCTCCTCCCTTCAATGACAAAGTGAAAAGATGGTAAAGAAATACAAGAGCCATAATCTCTAATTACAAAGAGAGTAGGAGAAAGGACATCCAAATGTGAGATTTGCACACATTTCTGGAAAGCATAAATCAGATGCAGGGGTGGTTAATAGGTGAAATACGGCAGTGGAAAAATTAGACTTGGATATGGACAAAGGAGAAAATAGTCAAATGGAATATTATCTGCCAAGAATCTGGTAAGATGGTGGAGATAATTTGCAGGTTGTGAGAGAATTGGAGCTGAAAACAAGGCCTGTAAATGGAAAAGTCTAGTCTTATAATCTTTCTCACCTTACTTTCTAACTTCCAGCTATTTCTCCAGGTCGTATATTGGCACATTCTTTTATACAGAGATTGTGTAAATCATCTAGGGATAACAAAAGCGATTTTCTGAGGGTGCTAGTACCTCAGAATAAAACTTTCTCTTTTTGAAGTTCCAAAGGCTACTCAAACAGTTCAGTCCAGGTACACGATCTCCTGGTGGTTTTCCTGCCTTGTTCTTAGATACGAATAGAAACCCAGAGATTACCAGATATTTGAAGAGAACTTACAATATTAAAGATTATCCTGAGAAAAACAATAAAAAAATTAACAGTAGAAGAATCATATAATTCTGGAAATAGAAGGGAAAAAATCCTCAAGAAGCTACAGAACAGGATTCTTTATAAAATAGCAATCAGAGAATAAGCCTGGTACTGTGCTGGCAAGCCTCTACTACCTGAGGCAGGAAAACAACCAAGGCAATGTTCTTTTAAAATTTTATAGATATCATATCAATGCACCTTCCAATATCTTGAGTAGCATCTTTAAAAATATTAAATAAAGCAATCACCTCACATTTGAGTAGCATGGCTCAGATATCAAAAATGCAATTCAGATTTTCATAATACAGCATCCTTTATGGCAGTGCTTAATTATATATCTCATCTTCTCAAGATAGAATTTGAATAGCTTTACAATGAGGTGCAATGATACAAAACAAATGTATGGCAGTAGGAAGGAACACAGTGTTGTCCTTAAGGATAGATATTCAGGGGCAAACCTGCCTGGGTTTGATACTAGGAGTACACGTTACTAGGTGTGCAAGTTACTTGATATATATGTTCCTTATCTGTAAAATGGGGGTAATAATAGTATATGCCCACATGGTCTCTAAGAGCATGAAATTATTCAATGTATTAATATTTGTAAAATGCTTAGAACTGTATCTCGTAGGTGTTTAGCACTCTAATAAGCTTTGGTTATGTACACACAAATGAAATTAGGCATCGCATCTTTGTCCAAAATTAGCATGGTTACTTCAGCTCTTTCGAATTAAGTGTTAGCATTGTGTCTTTCTCCATCTCTTTACTCTGTCGTTATATTTAAAGTGAGTTTCTTTCTTTTATTTTTTGTGCTGAGGAAGATTGGCCCTGAGGCAACATCTGTTGCCAATCTTCCTCTTTTTTTCGCTTGAAGAATATTAGCTCTGAGCTAACATCTGTGCCAGTCTTCCTCCACTTTATATGTGGGTCCCTGCCACAGCACGGCTGAAGAGTGGTGTAGGTCTGCACCCAGGATCTGAACCTGCAAACCCAGGCCACCGAAGTGGAGCACGTGGAACTTAACCATTATATCACGGGGCCAGCCCAAAAGTGGGTTTCTTATAGACAGTTATTGGGTCTTATTTTTTATCCACTCTGACAGTCCTTGTCTCTTAGTTGGTATATTTAGACCATTCACATTTAAAGTGGTTGTTGATAATTGATTAATATATACAATATTTATAACTGTTATCTATTTGTTGTCTTTATTCTTTGTTTTTTCTTGTCTCCCACTTTTTTTCTCTCTTCTCTAGTTTCAGTTGAGCATTTTACATTGTTTAATTTTCCTCCTGTGGTAGCATATTATTATGCTTATTTAAAAAACTTTAAAGGATGCCCTAGCATTTGCAGCATACAAGTCCACTTAATTAATCTCAGCTCACTTTCAAATAACACTATACCACTGTACAGACAGTGCAAGTACCTTATAATGAGTATTCTGAATTCCTCTGTCCCGGCCCCTATAATGTTGCTATCATTCATTTCACATATCCATAAGCTACAATCATCAGATACATTGTTATAACTATTTTGAACAGTTATTTATTACATTAAGAATAAGAAAAATAAAAAGATTTGTTTTACCTTCATATATTTCTTTTGTAATGCTCTTTATGTAGATCCAAGTTTCTGACTTAAACAAATTTCTTTCTCTCTGAAGACCTTCTTTTAAGATTTTTTTGCAAGACAGTTCTACTGGTGACAAATACACCCAATTTTGTTTGTCTGAGAAAGTCTTTATTTCTCCTTCACTTTTGAGGTGTAATTTGCTAGATTCAGAATACTAAGCTGGTGATTTTTTTCTTTATTAACACTTCATATTGAATACATGAAACATTTTGCCCCGTTCTCTTTTTGCTTGCCTGGTTTCCAAAATCTGATGTAATTCTTTTGCTTGTTCTTCTACAGGTAAAGTTCTCCACACCACCATCCTCCGTCGTCTTTCAAGACTTTCTCTCTTCGATTTTCTGCAATTTGAATATTATTTACCTAAGTGTAATTTTTTTGGTGTTTATCCTAATAGGTGTTCTCTGAGCTTTGCGAATATGTAGTTAATTTTTGAAAATTCTCAGGAATTATTAGTTCAAGTATTTCTTCTGTTCCTTTCTCCCTTTCTGATATTTTCTCTCCTTCTGGTCTTCCTGTGGCATATATGTTAGACCTTTCATAATGGCCCGTCATTCATGAATATGCTGTTCTATCTTTTTCATTCTTTTTTTCTCTTTGCACTTCCATTTTAGAAACTTCTATTTGCATATCTGCAAGCTCACTGATTCATTCTTAGCTCTGTCCATTCTACTGACGAGCACATCAAAGGTTTTTCTTTCTGTTACAGTGTTTTTGATTTTTAGCATTTTTTAAATTCTTTCTTTGAATTTCCAACCCTTTTCCTATAATACCCGTCTGTTCTTGCATTTTTTTCTGTTAGAGTTCTTAGCATGTTAATCATAGTTATTTTAGATACCTGATCTGATTGTTCTCATATCTCTATCATAGCTGAGATTGGTTCTGATGGTTACTTTGTCTCTTCCGACTGTGTTTTTTGCTTTTTAGCATGCCTTGTATTTTTTGTTGTTGTTGAAAGCCAGACATGATGTATCGAGTAAAAGGAACTAAGGTGGACAGGCCTTTAGTGTGAAGTTTTGTGTTTATCTAGCTAGGAGTTAAACTGTGTTTACTGTTTGCTGTAGCTGTAGTGTCAGAGGCTAAAATTTCCTCTAGTGTTCTTTTCCTCTCTCTTGTTGTCTTTTGGTTTTCCTATAGACTCCTAAAATAGGGTCTAAAGGTTACAGTAATTTTAGGTGTAATCTATTATTATATAGGATCCCTATTGATGTGGTTGTAAAGTATGGGGGGAAGGATTCTATAGGCTTACAATTAGGTCTTAGTCTTCTAGTGATCTTGAATTGGGTATTTCCCTTCCTTCAAATCAAAGGCTAGAGCAGGCTGGAGTTATTTACCTTTTTCAGGATGGTTAGGCTTTCGTTAGACTTTAATTGGTTAGGCTCTGGTACAATAGTTTCCCTTGAGTATATGCCTTATCAAGGAGAACAAAGAGCTCTTGCCTTATTTCAAAATGGTTGCTTTTTCCTTCTCCCCGCTGGAAGCACAAAGAGATTTTTCTCAGATCTTCACAGTGAGAAACTGGCAAGGCTCCTGGAAGTGAAATTCAGGAAATTTTGCCGCCCTCCTCACGAAGATTGGGCTCCCTTGGATTTAGTCCACACTTAGCCTCAAGCAATTTGTCAACTACAGTATAATGTGTTTCTCTTAATACTGGCTTCTGCTTTGGTCTTTTCTTCCCAATAAACTGTGATTCGCTGCATCTGACTATGTGTCTCTCCAGCTTCCAGGGCAGAAGTTTACCCCGTGAACTCAATTCTTTCATCTAAGTAGAGTTGTTGATTTTCAGTTTCTTCAGCTTTTTTCTTGTTGTGAGGATGGAAGTGATGACTTCCAAGCTCTTTATACGTTGAACCAGAAACCAGAACTTCAGATATTGCATCTTAACTTAAAAATCTCTGCCCATTGACAGCCCTTGGACAAAGTCAAAATAAAGATCTGCAAATTGGAAAATAAAGCAATGTGAGATTTACATCTTACATGAAAGAAACGAAAGATAAATACAAATCATTCTCAATTTACGATGAAGTTACATCCCAATAAACCCATTGTATGTTGAAATTATCATAAGTTGAAAATGCGTTTAATATACCTAACCTACCAAACATCATAGCTTAGCCTAGCCTACCTTAAACGTGCTCAGAACACTTAAATTAGCCTACACTTGAGCAAAATCATCTAACACAAAGTTTATATTATAATAAGGCATTGACTATCTCATGAAATTTATTAAATACTGTACTGAAAGTGAAAAATAGAATGGTTGTATGGGTACATAATAGTTGTAAGAGTATTGGTTGTTTACCCTCATGATTGCATAGCTTACTAGGAGTTGTGGTTTGCTGCTGTTGCCCAGCATCATGAGAGAGTATCTTACTGCATATTGATAGCCTGGGAAAAGATCAAAATTCAATATTCAAAGTACGGTTTCTATTGAATGCCTTTTGCTTTTGCACTATCATAAGATCGAAAAATTGTAAGTTGACTCACCTTAAGTCAAGGACCATATTTACTTCCTGCTGATTGAATATTAAACCCTCTGTATATAGTAGTAAAGTCATAGAAAGTTCTTAACTTGCCTACTGTACTCAAACAATGGTCATCTTTTCCTAGTTTTCATTAGCTTATTCTTGCAATATGAGTTCTGTGGCCTCTATTTATAGTCATGTTTCCTGTTGCTCTCTTTATGGGCCAACTTACATCTTTGGAAATAGACAGGGAGGATTTCAGAATGATTTAGGAACCAGATGGATACAGTGACTTGCCGTGTTTTTTTCTCTGCCTATGAAGAGAACATCTGCTAGATATGCTGAGATGGAGTATGCTTTTGTCTTTGGAATGAATCAGACATCTTCCTGTATTTCCATTCTAAAGAGAAAATGTTGCAATAATGCATTAAAAAAAAATCCAAACTGTAAGTAACAACTTGCTGAGACACCATGGTGGAGTTATGTTTTATTTTAGGGTCTTTGATAGAATGCATTGCCACTGCACAAAGAGTGCAGAGAAAAGTGGGCTGCGACCATGCCTACCACGGTCTTCTTTAGGTTGTTAAGTCTCTTGATAAGAAAACACAGGAAATATTAATAATCTGACAGGAACTGTCAAGGTTCACATGGCAGTCTTATGCCAAGCAGGCTTAATGATACTTGAAGAAAAATAATGCTAAACAAGCTGGAGAAAAATCTGACCGTAGAATTGTCACCACTTTAAGGTCATTCCTTTAACATTAAAAAATACTACACCTGTTAGCAGCTAAGATAACAATTCCCCATCTTTTGGGTTATAGCATATTACTGATTATTGACTATCACAAACTTTTTTTTTCTTAAAGATCGGCACCTGTACTGACATCTGTTGTCAATCTTTTTATTTATTTTTTTCTTCTTAGTCTCCCCAAAGCTCTTGGTACATAATTGTATATTCTAGTTGTGAGTTCCTCAGGTTGTGACATGTGGCATGCTGCCTCAGCATGGCTTCATGAGCGGTGCCATATCCATGGGCAGGCTCCGAACCAGTGAAACCCTGGGCTACTGCTTAAGCTGAATGAGCGAACTTACCTACTCAGCCATGGGGCCGGCCCCTGTCACTAACTTTCAATTCTGCCAAATAGTATATAAGAGATGAACACTCTTAAACACATATATATGACAGATATAGAATTCTTATTTCACAAACTTAAAAATAGATCTTGATTGAGACTAGCTTCTGGTAGCTACCACTACATTACTTCCATAAACTCCTCCTCCCCCCCATCACATATTAGTACCACAAATGCCAAATCCCACAACACTAAAGATATTCTGTTGATGTCAATAAGCATTATATATACTTTTAATTCTCTGGTTATTTTCTGGTAGCTTTAAAATACAGAAATTACTTGTTGTCTAATACATGCAAGTACTCATCCAAAGATATTTCCTCCTCTGAAAGATCCTAAAATTTTATTCAAGCAGTACTATAATAAAATTATATACAAATCAATTATATGAACTAAATCAATTTTATCTTCATCTGTCCCACCTTTCCATATTCAAGCTACAACCATCCCTTTTCTGATTTACTGAAATAATCTCCTAACTAACCTTTCCAAATCCACACTTGCCCTCTTTCTTTCTTTCTTTTTTTTTTGAGGAAGATTAGCCCTGAGCTAACATCTGCTGCCAATCCTCCTCTTTTTGCTGAGGAAGACTGGCCCTGAGCTGACATCTGTGCCCATCTTCCTCTACTTTGTATGTGGGATGCCTGCCAAACATGGCTTGACAAGCAGTGCCCTGGTCTGCACCCAGGATCTGAACCAGCGAACCCTGGGCTGCCAAAGCAGAATGTGCACACTTAACCTCTTTGCGACCCGACAGGCCCCTACACTTGCCCTCTTTGATCACTTATCTGCATAGCATATTGATTGACCTTATCCAAAAGCATATTTGATCTTGATGCTCCCACTTAGAACATACATTGCCATCCATCTCTCTTTTGATAAAGACCTACAGTGCTCTGCATGCCTTAGCCCCCATCCATATCTCCAGCTCTCTGTGCTCAGTATCACTCAACTTCTTTCCTTTCTTCATACACGTCAGGCTCACACCACCAAAGGGTCTTTTTCCTGTTGTTTCCATTGTGTGGGGTCGTCTTTTCTCCACTTTCTACTTAGTTAACTCCTACTCGTCCTTCAAGGAAGCATTTCTTGCTCCACTTCCTCCCCAGGTCACCAGGTCACCAGGTCAGAGCTTCTATGAGCTACTGTCAGCTCACATACATTTTCCTCCGCAGAACTTAGCACTAGTGACTATTATGCCATGACAAGGACATGCACCAAACAGATGCATTTGAGTCTTGCCTGACATTTAATTGAGGGAGGCATGAATGTGCTGGAGTAATGTACTCCTGGTACATTTTTACAGGAATGGACGTGCACAGGCATACATTAAGAGGGAAAGAGAAAGAGAAAGATTGAGAGAAAGAGAAATGCAGAGCTGAGACCTTCCTAATCAATGACACATTTTAAAAAATGTAAATATGTACTTGTGTTTGCATTGAAATGCAGATGGTGTTTATAATTGTATTAACACGGGATATAATACAATGATTATGCATCTTGTTTCATATTTGTTTTAAAAGTTAATACAGTTGTTCCTCATTATTCTCAGGTTCTATATTTGTAAATCCATCTACTTTCTAAAACTTATTTGTAACCCCCAAATCGATACTCACTGCACTTTCGTGTCATTTCTGGACATGTGCAGAGCTGCAGAAAAATTGGACTGCCCAACATGTCCATTTCCAGCTGACGGTGAAGAAGGAGACTCTCTGCCTGCTCGTTTCGGCTCTCATCCAGAGACGACCAGAGGATGGAGACAGTGGAGGCCATGCAGTGTAGGGCAGGAAACGCTTTGTCTGGGGCCTTGTGGAGATGTTTAGTCTCAACACCAGCACTTGTTAGTTGAGTGGCCTCACACAAGTAACTTAACACTTTTGAACTCCTTTACCTCTTTTCTTAAAGAAAGAAAATAGAATCTACCAGTATGAGTGGATGAGTTGTTATGATTTAAAGTTATCTTTCTGAGATATATATATATATGTTTTTCCCCCTAGGAGCAAGAGTTACATATTTGCTAATTCAAAATTTTCTTGGCAACTTTCTAGAACAAAACTAACGCAAATAGCAAGAATCGATTATACATTAAAAATGAAGTGTAAATTAAAATTGATGGACCTTTGAAGCAAGAAGTCCATAGACCAAAAATTGATAACTGATGGCCAAAAACAGAGTTCTAAATTTTAAAATGAAGACTTTTATACCCAGGCAGATTAAAACACTTTTCCGAAGTAACACAGCTATTCATTGAGATAAATATATCCAGAACTCAGATATGTCAGTTCTTTCAGAGTACTAAACTTTTCACAAAATTATACAGACTCTGTCTCTTCATATTTCAGTCTGTCTCTCTCTTCAAGAAAGTGACATCCAAAATAAAAACTGAAGAGAGAAAGAACATTAAAATACAAGGACCATTATGGGAGGGAAAGCTGTTTGCAGCAGTGGGACCTTTGGTTTCTTATCCTCTCAAAGTCCTGCTTGTTCTCCTACAAAATGGACATAATTATATCTACTATTTATTTAAGTTTATTATTCTGAAGGTCAAACAAAGAGATGATTTTACAATTTAACCTAAATCTCTAAATGATAATGGAGAAAGTCTTAGATAAATTAATCTGCTATATCTGACTCTGATTAAAAAAGTACCAAGCAGAAACAGTTTCGGATTTGAATAGAATTTAAAATCTTGCAACTCATAAGATTTTCAGACTTTTTTCTCATAAAGAAACAGCTATTATGGATCAAAACATTAAAACTTCGGTCCAGCTTGGTGGCATCGTGGTTAAGTTCATGCCCTCTGCTTCAGCAGTCCAGGGTTTGTGGGTTCGGATCCCAGGCATGGAGCTCCACATTGCTCATCAAGTCAAGCTGTGGTGGTGACCCACATATAAAATAGAGGAAGATTGGTACAGATGTTAGCTGAGGGCCAATGTTCCTTATCAAAAAATTAAATAAATAAAATTTAGTATGTAGTTATTTTGCTTTGTTTTTAACAAGCTACCTTCAATAGGAAGTTGAATATTCACTAATTTTTTCTAATATTTAGAAGCTACCAAGAGAACAGTTCTAGTGAAAAGCTAAAATCACTTTTGACCAATTTCTCTCTATTGTGGTACTTGACATAGAAATGTGACAGCAGTGACTGTTACTTACTTGTCTCCATAACGATAATCTTTAGCTGAGTGTATGGATGCCTGCAATAAAGGTTATGTTTCCCAGCCTCTCTTGCAGCTAGTTCTGGCCTCATATCAAAGTTCTGGCTGCTGGGTTTGAATAGAAGTGTTATGTGACAGCTACTGGGAAATCTCCTTGAAAGAGAACTAAGGCAGGTTCTTTGCCCCTTCTGCTCTCCTTCCTCCAGCTTCAACCTGATCTAATAATACCTAGAAAGATATCTCTCAAATACTATTGAAAATAGATTAAAGGAGAAATGGGAATAAGTTAGACCAATTAGGAATGTAAATTCAATAACCCAGATAAAAGATGACAGAGTGGACTCCTAACAGTGCAATGGAAATGAAATTGAAGGAATTTAAGGTAGCAATCTATTTTTAAAGGAATTTAAGTTTAGGGAAATAAATACATTCACGTATTTATTATGTATTGATTGCTATATCCTCTCTCCTGCAAACATGTTGTAAATACAACCATATACTGAGTGATCCAAATTCTTCTCTAAGGAAATCAAGAAAGAAAGAATAAATAAACCAATAATGAGCAGTTCAGCTCTTCAATATCAATTTCTTTTTCCCTAGGATAACTCGTTATAGGTGTTATTTATGTTCCCAGCTAAAAGTGAAGTGCCCAAAATGAAATATAGGTACAAGTTCATGTTGATAAGTTAGGACTTTATTTTGCCATTAGCTGTGATGATAATATTTTTGCTTCATGAATCAATTAAAATATGAATCAATCCACTTCTAATAAAATTACTGGCTAGATTCCATTTCCTTTTGCAATAATAGTGTGATGGGGGAGGTCAGACACTGACATTCGTTGAGTTCCCACTATGTGTCAGGACTGTGGTTGCGCTTTATATCCATTACTCTCACAAAAGCACGGTGAGGGTAAATAGAACCATCATTTTATAGACCAAAAAGCAATAGCTCAGTGAAGTCAGGTACGTTGCCCAAGGTTGCATAGCTAGGACATGTATTTAAATCTAAGTCTGTCATAGTGGAAACAGGAGCTGTGAACACACACTGCCATCCAGGCAGAGTGAGCAGCATTAATCATCTATAGAAGAGCTTGTGAAGTCTTATATGGATCAAGTTTGTGAGGACTAAAAAGGTCTTGCTATTTCATCTACAACTTTAATCAAGTTTCAAAATGCACTACCGACCCTCGCAACCAGTAAGTTCCACGCAAAGCCAATGGAAAAAGAGATCAAGAAGACAGATGGAGCCTTTGGATCCCGACACAATTATTGCCTTATGTTCTCTCACATGATCCCTGTAAAAATAGGGCAGCTTAGCTGTCTCACTCAGATGAAAATGTAATAAATGTTTACACGATTCATCACTTAAAGAATCTAAATTTAATTTCCTACTTGGACTCCTGTCTGTAATAAAAATATGGAAGAAACAGCCTGTGTTATCTACCTCTTGAGAATGACAAGTTACAAAGTGGGATCTTTGAGATAGCGCGCATAGATCTTTCCATAGCTCTTGCTTGCGTCGCTGCAGCTGTCACAGTCATCAGTATAGACTGATTTAACCACACGATCAATCTTGCCTACTCATCAACCAGCTTCATTTGAAAAGGTCATCAAAATCACCCAGTTCATCATTAGAGTGGCTAGGTATAGAAACATTTTGATTATCATATTTCATTAAAATGACATTTAATTGACCTTTAAAGGAACAGCAAGTTTTGAAAATTGGTGACTGTAATTTCAACATTTTTAAATGGAAGAGAATGTTAGAATCAGAGGTTTCATAGTGAAGTTTTAAATTACTTAAAGCATCATCCATTGACAATAAGTTATGATGAATTTTGAAGGCTTCATACCTTCCAGAGGCCCTTATCTATCTTCTGCTTACTGAAATTTCAATGTTTAAGATTTATTCTTTCTTTTACCATGATTTCATTTGTATCTATAAAAGCAGTCCTTGAATTTTAAGGTATTTATATTCAAATGGAACTTACTATGTTAGAAAGCTCCCCTTTGGAAGAGCTGAGTACGGAGTGCACTGATAATGAGTGGTTTGATAAATAGGCAGAAAGGGCATTTGGAACGGATGTAGAACAGAAGACAGGTAGAGAAGTAGCAAAGGATTTTGACAGAATATTAATGGCAGAGTTTGTCTATTTATCAATTTTTACTAGAGATACTTTGCCTTCCTTTAGTAAAAGAATACAAATCCTTGCAGGTATTCACAGATTTATTTTATTTTACTTTACTTTTTAAATTTTATTTTATTTTAACAAAGTTAATATCCTAAATGTATAAGAGAACTGACAACTGTGTGTACAAAATATGATTATAAGTGAGTGTTCCTGAAGAAAATATGTTTTCCTTATGCTGAGACACATTTTTTGGTGTGGTAACTACACATATTAAGAGTTAAATGTATGTGTACATTTTAACTATTAGCAGAGATTCACTTAAAAAGGAAGAAAAGTAAACGTTAGTTACATAATGGACATGAAAGAGAAAAAATTAGAATAGTTCTTGGAGTTAGATATTAAATCATTGAAGAGGGAACAGGCTAAAACACCCACCTCCCAGTCTTCCCCTCAAAGGGTCTAACTGCACACTTTACAAGCGACCGATGAACTTTCTTTTCTTTGCGTGTCACTTGCTCTATTTTGGGACTTTGTGCCTCTCGTTTAAAGGGAATAGTTTCCTGAAATGTTTGTGAGATATTTTCGTCCACAAATCCCATTCATCTTTCTGTCATGTTTATCACTGGCCCTCTGACAGCTACTGAGGAAGGGAGAGAGCTTTCTCAATGGTGGTTCCAAAGGGTCCCACTGCACCTGGGTCGAAGTGCTGCCTAGTATGTTGGAAAGCTTTGCTTTGTTTCTCCTGTATCCAAACTAGAACTTGAACTGTCAGCTTTAGCCTACGAGCCTGTTTAGCCAGTTTTCCAGAGATAGAGGTAGGAGGATGGCAGAGATTCCTAGCTTGTCCAAGTGCCACTGCCAAACCATCACCTGAAGAGTGCCCCCGCTACTCTTCTTGTGTCTTCTCTTGGTGCAATTGGAGCTCCCCAGAATCATCCCTGCCTATTCCTACCAGTGCCGCGTTCTCACCAGTTTGTGACTGGCTGTGGTTTTACTGACCTACAGATGGGATTCTCTCTCTGTCTCGCCTTTCTTTCTTTGTCTCTTTCTGTTTCTCGTTCTTTCTCAGGAATTATTCTTGTTATCTCCAGAGTTATTCATTCTAAAAAGGCCTTTTCTATCATTTGCTATGCTTTTAAGTAGAAAGAAGGATTAATGGTGATGCACTTCTGCTCAGATCATTATCTCTGGGTCATTTTAAAACAAAAAGTTAGGGGCCGGCTGGTGGCACAGCGGTTAAGTGCACACGGTCCTCTTCGGTGGCCCGGGGTTTGCTGGTTCAGATCTTGGGTGCGGACATGGCACTGCTTGGCAAGCCATGCTGTGGTAGGTATCCCATATACAAAGTAGAGGAAGATGGGCACGGATGTTAGCTCAGGGCCAGGCTTCCTCAGCAAAAAGAGGAGGACTGGCAGTAGTTAGTTCAGGGCTAATCCTCCTCAAAAACAAAAACAAAAAGTTAAAGTCATGAAGGCTGTTCAATGTTCTTTAGAGTACCAGGGCCCCATAATTCTATTCTTATTCACATTTGGTTTTGTTTAATCTTAATCCCCATTTCCAACTCTTCCTAAATCCATTTTAAAGTTAGCAAATAGTTAAGGGGAATTAGCAAGTTTAAAACATCTTTAACTCTTCCTTCTCGTATCTTCATATGACATTTTTCCTAACAACATATTATCTGGTAAGGAAAAATATTATTTTGAATATAGTTAATTCTAACATAACTTTGAATATTAATCCTTATGTTTCTTTACCAAATTGTAAATGAGATTAATTTTTAACAAATTAAAATTATACAGTTATTAGATACTCCCTTAATCATAATCTCTAAAGAATGGTTCGGTTGGTTCAGCTGGGGCTCAGGGAGCTGAGGGTTTATGGTTTAGGGGCTGCCTGAACCCTGGGAGCTGCTGCCAGTCTCGACACCCTCTTGTTTTAGATTTGCTCTTCGCTGCATGAGCACTATTTCCGTTTCATCCCAGGGTTAGCACAGTGCTCACGGTCAGTAGGCCCTCTATCGGTGCACGGGAAAGGATAGACGGTAAACCAACGGAATAAAGGAAATGACAAGGGAAAGTAAAAAATTTAAAGGAAGATTTCTCACCAAAACATAACTTACCCAAGTGATTTTCCTATATTTTTAAATGGCCAATAAAACAAGGAAATCTGTAATTTTCACATGACTAACTTTGCATTACTGCAACAAATTTATCTGATTATGTTATTATCAATTGACCTGATTTTAGACACATAAAAGCTCACTTCAAGTTTTCTTTAAAATGAATAGAAACAAAAACTCTACTAACATTTATTGTCAAAAGCGTTTATTGAATACTTGTTTCAGTAAGGCACTGAGGAAGCCGGTTGCTATGAGTTTTATGCTCAATAAGCCTACAATCTAGTGAATTAGGAGTAAATAAGAAATTGGTGGTTTATTATGCATCTTTGGAATTTGTATAAAAACTAACTTTAATTACACAGTATAATAGTCTATTTCCCTGTTTACTCAGGAATGCTAACATTCCTTTTAAAACAACAATGGTGTCCTTATCCAGACAATGATCATTAGTCATGAGGTGACCTTGGGTATTCGGCCAACTAAAGACATTCTTACCTGGCACAATTAACTAAATGAATTAAAGGAAAGACAAGGGAGGTCAAATCAGGCATTATTTTTGTTAACTCTTTCTAGCATAGTCCACAGTATGTATGGAAGCTTTCTATAGTCCCCAAAATATACAGATTATGTGGTTTAAAGACGGAAATTACCTCGTGTATGGTTTAAATGTAAACTAAATTTCTCACCAATGGCCTTTATTTATATCTCTAGTATTTACTAGGATTGAGTGTAAATGAAGGAAAGAGATTTATAAACTCTTTCATTTCATTTTCTTAGTTTCACTATAATCTCCCTCTGAAAACTTGAAGTTCCATTTTATGAACTGAAAACATTTACTGTCAGTAAAACTGACTGTCAGGTTGTAAGAGTGATGGAGACAAAATTGCATATAAGTTATATAATTTTAAGAAAAATGTCATAAAGATATAGTTTTGTTTGGCTTCCAGACCTACATATATCATAAATTTCCCCAAAAATTAGAAAGAAGAAAAAAAAGCTGTCCTATTCATAAAGCAACTCAATTTTAGCCAGGAAGGGTAGAACTGCATCGAAGTCATAAGGTCTCATCTGTCACACAGAATTTTGTTTCCTTTCAAAATTTAACTATGTAAATACTGAATTTTATTTCATAAGAAGGGATAAATCAGAGTTTCTGAGTGAAGAGCAGGAGTGAAGAAAAGGAGAAAATTTGGCAAAGAAGGAATTTTTCCTCTTCTCTGCATCCCTCTTCCTTCAGCATATTTTATCTTACTCTCTAGGCGTTAATTGTACATTATCCTCTTTTGTGTCCTTTCATTAAGTTCTTGTTTTTCTTCCCTGTGCTGCCTATTGCACCATTACCAGAATATGAGCAAAGTAAAGTAAAATTCACACCACCTAAATTCACAGGTTTGTTAGCAGCTATATTAAATGATTTAGCAGAGTGTCTGGGAACATTTGGGTAAAATGATGTTAGCCAGGTGAACCGTGGAGATTAGCGTTGAGATTGGGAACAAAAGACTCTGGAATCACTCAGCCTTGAATCTGAATCCTGACTCTACAGCTTCCAGAATTAGGTGAACTTGGGACGGTGGCTCCCCCAAATCTTTGTTTCTCCGTTTGGACAGTGAGAGCAACATTTCCTAGCTTGTGTCATCTTTGTGGGGATCTCAACAGGTTTCATATACAAAGCAAGTCCTTATCGTGTGACCAAACAAAAACTCAACGGCTTTTAGCAATTTTTACAATTTCAATTATCTATTATTTTACACCATGTCATAGAGTGAGTGGAAGGTGTTCGCATAAATCTACAGATAGATGTACATACACACTTTTAAGATAGTCAAGTATTTCTCCATGAATATAACACCTTCAATTTAAGCTATAATCATTAGTTGTAAACACCAAGAGCCCTGTTTTACTCTGGGAAGCAGAGCATACCTTCCAATATGAAGTTTTCACAAAAGGAAAAACTAAATGTTTTAGAATATGACCCTCAGCAATGGACCCAGAGGCACTAATTCTCTCTCTCTGATCAGCCATTATTCTGTTTGCTTCTTCTGATCCTGTTTCCTGCCTGAGAATATCTCTCTTTTTGTGCTCATTTCAGATTGACTTTGTATCTATATAGATTTTCTTTTCCTATGTGATTTTGTCTGAGACCCTAGACCCTGGCTTAGAGTTCTCCCTGAGCACAACCAGAGATCCTTGGTCTACAGAACATTCTAACTGGGATTTGTTGTCCTATTATCAGCCCCATCTGTTACACCCCATCTGATAAATCTGCTTGCCAGATTTGGACCCTACTTGTCCATCCTGCTGCAGCCCATGACTTAACACGAGTTCACATCAGTATACGCACACATTCCACATGCGTATATGTGTACAAGTAACCACAGATTAGAATGGAACTTTGTCAAACGGCACATTGTGATAATTTACTCCTCTCTGCCTTTCTGCTCCTAATATTGATTTTAAAAGTAAGGATGTCTGTCTTCATCATAGTTAATGATGAATAAAACTATTTCAATATTTTAAGGACTCTACAATAACCAGCCTAGCACCTTGGTAAACTATTATTATTCAGGAAATGGGATAATTTACTATTTGTTTTTGGACTCTACAATAACCAGCCTAGCACCTTGGTAAACTATTATTATTCAGGAAATGGGATAATTTACTATTTGTTTTTATGTGTCCACCATGGAAATTAACCATCTCTCAGACTATAAATAATGTATAGACTCTCATATTCAGCCATAGCTCAGTTTGAACAAAGTAGTCTCAAACTTCATCAATGTTATGTCATAAAATCTTAGGTAGGAAGTAGGTTAGAGATAATAATTTGCGTATAGAAAATCAGAATTCATTAGTGGTTAGCTAATTTTGTCAGGATCAATCCCATAATAAGTGTTAAATCATTGTCTCAAACTCAGTCCTTCTCGATCCTAGCCTAAAAATCTTTATCTCATGTGCTCACTAGAATGGAACTCGTGAATACTGTATCTTGTTTCTGTGATTTTGATGATGGAAGATAAGTAGCATGTTTTTATAGGGAACATAAAGTCTAAGTTTAAGGGCTTGCTTTTTGTTTGCTTGTTAGAGTTGTCTGTGACAAGACTGGTCCTGTTTTAAGTGTTTAGATACTGTACTGGAAACTATGTATAAATAAATGCCTACCAAATAACTTGAGCTTTAATTTTAAGGAAATTACAATTGTAACCCAATGATCTTACTGGAAAAAATTTTTTGTTGTTGTTTTTGAGAAAAACATTTCTCACCAGATAGACATACAATGAAATAGTAATTTAGTAACTGTTTCAACAAAAGAATAAAATTGACTAATTTAAAAACATTCGAAGAGACTGTTCCTGGAATTGAATGGATTACACAGGCTTGTCCAGGTCCTTAACTGAACCTTCAAGAAGTCCATGCAACGAATGGTTTCACCCAGTGTCCAGCTGCCCAACAATAACTAGATAAGTAAACCGCCTGTGGCACAGGGCCTCTCACTTCTGTCACTTTGCAATATTCCAGCTGGAATTCATTTCTGGCAGGTTTTCCCTTTTGCTGTCCCTTACTTCCTGCTGGAAGCTTACCCTACTTGTTGGCATTTACTCTGGAGTCGAAATTTTTCTCCATAGTTTACTTCCCTTAACTCTGGGTTTTGTTTAGGTCTGATTCACCAGCCTGTACACAATGACAGCCTTCCCTTCCTCATGTAGTCATGTAACCAGATGGAATCCATTTTCCAGACATTCTCATTGACCTGGAATTCAAAGAACAGACATCCCCTCACCAAAAAAACAATGCCCCCTGAGTCCTCACCACCTTCAGTATGCTCTCATAGTCAGCCACTTGGGCTGACGTTTCTGAGATCAGCCCCAATAAACAGAACCTATCCAGGGGCTCAGAATCTGGTCAACATATGGGGGCCTGCTTCTGTCTCAGATAACTACTTAGGGTATTTTTCTCTTCTCGTCTTCCTAGAGTCTTCTTTCTGTTTTCAGATCAACTGTACCTTCTCTTTTGTGCCTTTGTTAGGATAGAATTCATGATATTTATAAAATCAAGGAGAAGCATAGAAACATTAATTTAAAGAGAGGGTGTTACTCTCTGCCCAAAATCCCACTCTAAATACTTTGAGAGAGGAAAGAAACACAGAAGCATAATTGAAAACTTAAAATGTGCCAAGTACTGTGTCCAGTGTTGCAAATACATTTTACGTAACAAAATCTTCATATAAGTAAGTGACACTTTATAAGTGTAAGAGACACTTTATTCACTCTCTTATTACATAGGGTTAACTGAGCTTGAGACAGTTTTAAAAGATTTTATTTACCAAATGACATTTAAATGCAAATATGATTGGTGTGTATAATTTTGACTTCTGCTGCTTTATCATGTTTACTTGTCATATGTCCCCTTATAAAAAATCTTATTATCCATTATTACACAGTGTTCTTCCTCTATAAAAACAGCTATAGTTATGTCTGCCAAGATATGCATTTAATAAAAAGGTTACTCCTCATCTGTATGTTTCAAGTTATACCTAAGTATTCCACTGCTAAAGTATTTTTTTCTTCCAATTTATTCTAAGCTTTAATTTCTGGGCATAGTGAAATAATATGCCTATTTCCAATTAAGTGTTTATTATTCAAAGAGTCTAACATTTTTGGATGGCCTCTTTTTAAAAACTCAGAAAAATAATGTGTAAGATTGCATAACAATTCAAACATTTGGAACTGTTCCAAAACCAGGTGAACTTCAATCCTTTTCTCCATAATCCAAAACAGATGATTACATTGGTGCATGAAATATGATGTACAGTAAGTGCAAAAGAGGCAAAAGGACTAAACAAACCATTATGATTTAATAAATGAAATTTTAACATATTTTACATATCATTTGCTATTTAAAAATGAAAACCTGTTGCAATACAAAAAAACGTTAAGATCACTAGAATGTAAACAAATAAACAAGCGAAAAATAAATTCATCCATCTTGAGTCTGTTAATCTGACAGTCAAGGGAACACTGACGGGTGAAGAAATTCTTTAAGAAGGAATAGTCAATGGTTTTTAAGTGCTGGAAATAGGAAGGCAGTTTCATGGTGGTTATGCTAATTTAACATTGAAAATGAGCCCTCTGGATAATATGAAATGTGTCCATCAGTACATACACAGTTGATTAAAAGTCCCGTTGTTCGTTGATTAGAAAAGTGTCTTCAGTCACATCCAGTAAGGGTCTGGCAAACTCAGGCACTTGAACTTCATGGTCCTTGATAACCTTCTGATGACTAACCAATTGTGATGAAACACTATATTTAGGCTTAGCATTTCTATGAGAATATGGCTGTAAACAGAAATCTTGCCTTTCATAAGATGTATTTCTATCTTTTAATATCTTGAGATATTCAAAATACTATTAATAATATATATATTGAAAAGATCATAAAATGATAAAAAATACAAAAGACTGAATTTTACAAAGCAATTATTACAAGGGGGAAAACACCAACAATATATTATTTTTATCACTGTTTTTGTTGATGCATCCGTTAGCTAATTATTGTTACTGTACTTACATCTGAAAACACATAAAAATGCAGTCATGTTCTAAAGAGTGGTAATGTTAAATTAAATTTTTTTTAAAGACCTAAATCTAAAAATACCTCAGAGATGAAATTGTGCAGTCTCTTGGCATTCTTCCTAGAATGGGTTAATAGTTAAGAAAATGAACCTGCGTACAACATGGATGGTTTATAGAAGATAAAGACGCAGATACCATGTAAGAATTACACTTTCAAAGTGTTGAATGGAAATTAACTCTGTGAGTATGTGTATATAGTTTTTTTATATCTTTTTTCTTTCTCGTAAGAAACGGTAGTTTCTTAAGAGATTCTTCTTCTTCATAAACACCTACTGAGTACTCTCTCTGTGCAATATTTACTACTTTTAAAACACATTTGCTTTTCTATAATTCTTTTCTCTTTAGCCACTAAGACTGTGGTTCCTATATCTGCAGAAAGAGGGAGGGGATACAATTTAGTGTTTAACATTCTCAAGGCTTAATTAGCTAAAGTTACAGATTTGTTACTCACATGAAAATTAGCACTGCCTTTGTTCACAAATGGAACTACCCATGTAAAATATACTAGTAATATTGAGTGATTGTCTATCATTTACAATTAACATCTAATCAAGATATAATCATACTAAAATGAGGTAGAGATTCCATCTCTTTCCTAAATTCTAGCTTTTATTAAGCTAATTATAAGTTATTCTGTGTTTCAAACTTATTTAGACCCTTTCCACCATCAGAAGCTTTTCCTAATTAAACTAACTGTGTATAATAAAGTGAAATAAACCAAAGCAAAAAGCCTGCTCTGGAGGCTGTTTAATCAGTTTCTTTAACTTTGCTAAATTAAAAAGAAAAGAGGTCTTAATTTTGGTCAGTAGACTTATTTTCTTCTTGGACAGAAAAGTCATGCTAAAGGTCAAAGGTCAAGTATATCTTCTCTCTCTCTACCTTGTATTTGAAGCATCATCAAAAGCTTATAATATTAAGAATTAGCAAGTTGAGGAATAGGGAAATGGGTAATTTGCCATCGGCGAAAACAGTTTTACAAGTATTTTCTGTGTGATGTGTTTTCTTCATTTACATTATAAAAGTAAATATTCCTCAATTCCACTCTTCCTCAATTTCTCAATTCCTCGGTTTCACTCTTAAGTAAATATTTATTCATGTTCACAAATAATTATTAAAAATTTACTCCAGCTTCGTCTGTAAAACTGAAAGCAGAGAAGCAAGCTAAAGGTAAATCAATAGAATATTTGAATAACTCTTGGTCATCAATATCATGGAATATATGCAAAGGTTAAAACAAAAGAGAGACATTAAAATGTACTAATTTAGGAATGTTTTCAGTGCACATTTATTATAATAAAATGGAGCTGCAAAGCATTACATGCTGTATGACCAATTTATGCCAAATGTGCACACAAGCTTTGCATTTCTATTGTGTAGCTGTGTTTGTAAATGCATAAAAATACATTTGGAATTATGCATCTTGAGCTGTTTTTAGTGATTAGCTGTGAAATGTTTTTGTTGGGGTACTTTTACTTTTTGATATTATACTAATTTTTCATAATAATGCATTTGTGTATTTCTGGGGTTTCAAAAATAAAATCCCAAAAGAAATCATATGTATACACACTTTTTAAAATTTTATATGTAAAATATACCATATACAGTCCATCTTTAGATATACAGTATGCATATATTATTTTAGCTACATCCTTAAAAATACCAAAATTAAGAAACGTCCTAGTTATATATCATTAAAAACACAGTTAATTCAAATAGTTTATCAGCACAATGCAGTATCATGCATCTATTTAAAATGATAATTATCCAAGGGTTTTTAAAATATTAGTGCAAGTCAGAATATGAACCCAAAGGCATTGAATAGAATATCTTCTAAAAAGGAAATGTATTCTAAATGTGTTCTAATATATTCTAAAAATATATTCATCTTTCATCAAAAGCTTATAACCCATTTCTCCATCCTCAACTTGACAATTCTTAACACTTAAGCTTTTGATGTCAAAACTAGAGTATAAACAGATCATGATCAGGAAGTTAGAAAATTATGTTGATCTGGTGAAAAAGACATGAGTCTTGTGTCAATAAGGGAAAGATAAATGATTAGCAACTTTAGTGAGCACATAAAGCTATACAAGAGGGGCTGGCCTAGTGGTGTAGTGGTTAAATTCATGTGCTTTACTTTGGTGGCCCAGGGTTCACAGGTTCAGATCCCCGGCTCAGACTTACAGACCACTCATCAAGCCATGCTGTGCCAGTATCCCACATAAAGCAGAGGAATACTGGCACAGATGTTAGCTCAGTGACAATCTTCCTCAAGCAAATAGAGGAAGATTGGCAAGAGATGTTAGCTCAGGGCCAATCTTCCTCAGGAAAAAAAAAAAAGCTACACAGGAAATTCATAGTTCAAAAACAAGCGTACTTCTTTGGTCTTATTTCTTTAGCAATCAATGCAGTTTAAGAAAGGAGATCTGTTTGAACTTACCACTTGGAAAATGCTCCTCTGAGTGTCAGACTATGTCTTTTTCTGTGGGTTGTGTTACACTGCTCCATTCAGCAATAAATTCTACTTACATAGTCATATTGTGAAAGTTGATTTTCAATTTTTTAGAACAAATCAATGGACAGAACTCAGAAAGATCTAAATATTTTTTGGAATTGAGGATAAATATTATAAGACTTTGCATGTGAAAGTAATGACATCACATACAGAATCAGGGCCTGAGGTAGGTGGGTGAAGGTAGGAGAAGTGCACTAAATTTCTAATTTTTCACATTGTGGGGATCCAAAAGATAAACTCTCTGGTGAATGGATCCAGAACTTGAGGATCAAGTATATTGATAAAATTTATTAGTGCAATTAATTTTTTTAAAAAACTATAAATGATACAAAATAATAAATTCAAGTTAAACAAGAGAAGGAGGCAGAGGTAGTGATTCATGGTATAAATGAGTTTATTCCCTCATCATCCTCCATGAAACACACATAGAGAATATTTACAGTGGATTTGCTAAGAAGTTATTTAGAATCAAGTCCACAAAGAGAGAAAAATTGAAAAAACAAAAAGCTATTCTGAAGGAGAAAGACTGAGGATTAGAGAATATGATGCAGAAATTTTTAAATTTTGAATGCTGACTTGTTTAATTTTTAATATACACTAAATACTTCCATTAAAAAAAATAAAAGGATAATATGCCATCACTAGGACTTAGAATTTTACATCCAAATCAAAGTTCATTTCAATTAATCTTGACATTAAAGCAATCGGTCTTCTGGTCAACAATTTGAACCCCGCTTTCTGAATCTTGGTGTAACAGAATCAGTTGGTTATAGAGGACCATTACATTTATAGCATGTAGTCCAGTTATAAAATGAAGTTAAATGATTTGAAATAATCAGTAAAAGTAAGGTGCTAGAAACAATGTAATATATTCTGGAGGACAAGACAGAATTTTGGGAGTTGATTAATAAACCCTAAAAATTTAAAAGAATCCTCTGTTCAGATTGCTTCATTATGTTTTTAAGAAGTTATTCCACGTTAAGTAAACTGAATCTTTTAAAGACAATGCGTTATTGTCGTGGTTTATAAAGTTAGACAAGTAAGATGTTAATTTTAAAAAGTCAGTTCAAACAAGAAACAAAAATAGGTACATGTGCATATACACACATATATTTGACTATATTTCTCAGATAAATCAATTCTTTCTTCAAAAGATTCTGATTGTTATTTTAAAGTATACTTTATACTTAGACGAGAATTGCCATCTTACAGTTTCTAACTATGGTTTCCTGTGTTCCAGTTTACCTAAATTGCTCTCTTTACCATCTGGGTTCCTCACTCTGGAATATTCTCCAGTGAGTTTTTCTCTTAAAGTGTGGTGCCTAGAACAGGATACAATATTTGAATGTGTTCTGAGAAACAAAGAGAAGGACAAGAATATCATCTTTCTTATTCTCTAAACTATAATTCTACCACTATACCATGCAGCTTTTTCATATTAAGTTTATAGTCAGCTAAAATCCCTGTGTCTTTATTAAATCAACATCTGTTGATATGTCTATCATTTCCTCCCATCTTAAGAAGATTTGGGATTTTTAAACCAAAATTCAGTTTTCTATTGTAACATTTGTTCCATTACTCCAGGCTATCAAACATTATGAGACTCATCCTATTTCTCCATTCAGGCCATCTATAGTGTTATTATTAAATACCGTAACAAATGCCTTAAAGAAGCCCAAATATACCATAAGCTCTGCCTTTGATATACTATGACTTTATTTAAGTTTATCCATATTAAGAGTTGGTTCTTACAACTTATCATTTCTTCTTGTAGGATTTAGCAAAATGATTCTTTAATAGTTCGTTATTGATAAGGTAAACATCAAGATTACTGTTGAGTGGAATGCACTATCTTAATAATTCTGAAGGTCTATTTGACCATTCCTCTCCTTTCACTTTCAAGTCTCTTCAAGGTTTTCCAGAAACCCTAATAATTGAGAAATTGTTCTTGAAAAACCACTGTCGTAAAACTTTTCCCCTTAAGTAAAACACGTTTTTGAAAGATAAACCTAGTAATACATAACACAATAGTTTTAAAAACACAATAAAATTATATTTAAAGAAAGCATATTCATACACGGAATTTATTTTTTCTTATATTGAATTGTTATGTAAATACTCATCTTCATTCCTTCTTATTTAACTTCAAAGGAAGTTTTTTCTTGTTTCAGTAGATAAATTGCAATATTTTTTTGATGCAACTGTAAATCTGCTGTTGAAAACCAAATTATTTGTGGTTTCCTAACATAGAATTGCTCTTTGCTCTCTTAACTTCTCTTTCACGGAAGCCACTTGTAGAAAAACATTAACAGGGGAAATAACATTTCTGTATCTACTTCATGTCTCCCTGCTCCAAAATCCTCATTCTCCATATTTCTTTTCACACAGGATTAATAGGAAGAGAATGAAGAATGACATGTCAGCTTCTGGGATTGAGTTTTCAAACAACAGTGAATTATTTTCTATTTTTCCTTTAAAGATGATAAACTTTTCTCAGCTGTTCCCTTCTTGCTAGGAATTTTCTAGTACTATAAATTAAACCACAGCCCTTTTTAAATATCTACCTATAAACCTGCAAATTTTATGTACATTGCCTCTGATACAACTGCTTTCTCAAGGAACTTGATTTTTGCCATAGAAACTTCCATTGACTACTTTATAGAATATAAATCTTTTACCAGGAACACACTCGAATCTGGCTTAATTATCCTCTGTTCTACAGAGGCTTAATTCTCCTCTGTTCTACACCATTTCCAAAAGCTATTGGGAATCTGTAAAGATTTGCTTGATTTGTATGCCAAATATTCATTTACTTATGATATACATGTTACTCACCACCGCCAGTCTCCTGGCTCGGCAACTGTGGGATATTAAACAGATCCCTATCTGCAGAGATCCATCAGCAGTCTCCCTCCTCAATACACCACTTTACAGTTTTTGTTTCTCCCTGGGTGTCTCTACGCACATCAAAACCTAGTATAATACCCCAAACTAGCTCACTTGCCAGGCCTCACCTGCGTCTTGGCATCTTCTTCTCAAATTAGAACACAGAATCTATGTTGTTAACCTTGTTATCAATTCCCCAGCACCTTTGCATTCACGCCACTCTTGTTTTGTTATCCACTTCACTTGTCATCAGTATTCAAGTATATTTTCCAATGCTATTATTAACTGTTGACTCCCCAAAACACTACAAAACACCCCAAAAACTCAAAAATACTATTCTTAAAGCAAAACTAAGTTATTAGACTTGCTGGAATAAAGAAGGATATTACCTTCACAGATCTTCATGATGCTTCAAAATAAGAAATTGAGGTGGAATATTTACGGGGATTTGGGTTTTAGGTCCTCGTTTGGAATAGTTTTAGGGTAGGTCTGATTGGAACTGATTGGGCTTGAGCAGAGTTTATATCACAATAGCTTCAAATTGGGGGCCACAATGAGGCAAGGATTTTGAAATGAGTCTTGACGATCAAGTTCCTAGTCTTAAAGATAAAGCTGTATACTTGGCTTACCATCTCTCTTTTCAGGAACAAGTATTTTTTGAGGCAAATGTCTAAATTATTTTTATTTGGTGCCAGCACTGTTTAATCCATGGACAAAAACTATGACCAGTCTTATTATTGCTTAATATACTAGGTTAGTTTCAGTTCTCAGTGTGTACCCTCCCTAAGTCATTTTAATGTCTATTGTTTTCTCTTTGCACCCTTTTCTGTGCATGTACTCAATAAATGCTGATCCCTGTATCTAAGTTGTACGAATGCCATTGTATTGCTCATACTTTAATATGCAGTACCAAGAGTCTTTGCTGGTACATGGTGTATCTTCAATTCAATCTTCTGTTGAATAAATGAATCATTCATAGAACTTGAAATTTATATAAGAGATTTTATTTACTTGTAGCATAAATGGCTTAAGCATCAAATACAAAAATGTATGCTAGAAATAATTTAAGCCTTTGTTAGGATTAATTCTTATCTCTAGGTTTTTGTTCAACATGTAAAGTTTACTTATTTAGTAAGTTTCCCTTTTTTTTTTTTTTTGAGGAAGATTAGCCCTGAGCTAACTACTGCCAATCCTCTTCTTTTTGCTGAGGAAGACTGGCCCTAAGCTAACATCCATGCCCATCTTCCTCTACTTTATGCGTGGGACGCCTGCCACAGCATGGCTTTTGCCAAGCAGTGTCACGTCCGCATCCGGGATCCGAACCAGGGAACACCGGGCCACTGAGAAGCGGAACGTGTGAACTTAACCACTGAACCACCGGGCCAGTCCCAGTAAGTTTCTTTATTAAGAGAGACAGAGATGCTAGTTCAATGTTTGTATATAACATAGAAATGGCTTAGAACATGTTTGATTGGGAGTGGAGGAAATTCAAGAATGACTTCCCTGAGGAATTGAAAGACTTGAGCTGCAACTTGAAATATGAGGGGAAATTATCTAGGCGATGGGAGAATGCATTGCAGGCAAAAGGACAATATATGCAAAGTTTATGTTGTAGGTTGAATCATAGTATGTTTGACAAATTAAAGAAACTCATTTTTACTGGAGAGAGCAAGGGAGAGAATGATTTAAAATGATGCTAAAGAGGTGGGCAGTGGCCAAGCCATGCAAGGTTTTGTAGGCTATGTTAAAGAATTATCTGCCTTTATCCTAAAAGCAATGTGAAGCCATTGATCTGTTATCAGCGGGGAAGTGATGATCAGATTTGAGTTCTGAGAAACTTACTCTGGCTGTTCTGTGGAGAACGAGTTTGTCATGAGCAACCATCCATTTAGGGAGACCACTTGAAGTCTATTGAGGTGATCAATATGAGATGATGGCAATGGATTTGGGTGGCAACAACAGTAATGGAGAGAAGTATAGAAATCTGAGAAATATTTAAGGGGTAAAGTAGGTAGGAATTCACATCAGTATGGGTGTGAGGGGGGAGGAGACAACAAGGATTGTGGAACTGCATGATTTGTGGTATCATTACCTGAGCATAAGGACACTGAGTGAGCGTTGGTGTTAAGGCAACTATCTCAAGTTTAGTCTTGCACATGTTATGTCTGGAGAGATTTTAGAAACATGCAAGTAGAAATGAAAAAGAAGTAGTTGTTTATATATATTCGGAGTTTCCACTAAAGTCTGGTCAGGGGATTTATATTTGTCAGTAATGACCTTGTATAGCAAACTATAAATGTGAGTAAAATCATCTAGGTAAAAATAAATAATAAAAGAGCCTTATAGAACTTCCAACATTTAGGACCAGAGAAGTTGGAGCCAGCAGGAGTTTTAAAAAGAGGCCTATAAATGTAGAAACAAAATCAAGAGAACATTATGTCCTGGAAGCCAGTGAGAAAAAAAAAAATTAAGAATTCCATATTGTGAAAGGTTGCCGAAAATCAAGTAAGGTGAATGAAAACTGAAAATGCCATTAGATTTAGAAACACAGAACTCATTGGTGATCTCTGCTCTTTTTAAATACACCAACCTTAAATTTGATCACTGTTGAAAAAGTAAAATGACATGTAGAGTCCAAGGGGAAGTCTTCTCTAAGTTACATCCAGAAAAGATACTAGAATGCAGAAAATGAAATCCCTGACAGCAATAACATAAATCACAAGGCTGTTATTAGAGACAGGGACTGGTTTGGCCATAGGAGGCGATACTTTATAGTTTTAGACTTCTAGCTGTTCAACGTGAACCTCAAAGAAATCATTTTTGTACTATATTAATGTGTTATTATCCATGTCTGTTTGTGAATAAACAGCCCAAAATAATATAGGCTGGACCTTCTATGCTTGGAGTTACTTTAAATACCAACTGTCGGGAGCTTGATATTTATGTCAGGATAGGCGGTGGAGCTCCTTGGATGCGATTTTGAGGCAGGTCTCAGAGAAAAGTGAGCCTATTGAGATTTAAGGTAAGAGATTGAAAGGACAGGAGAGTAAATCTGGCTACCAGCTCTGTCTTCCATAAAATTTCTCTCTAAGTTAAAAAATATGTTGCAATCACAAGAAATTTGGGAAAACATAACAACTCTGAGAGTTGTTTGGTTTAGTTGTTTTTCTTTTATTTCTTGTTTGTTTCTATGGCAGTGCCTACATTGGGTATGTAATCCTTTAGAAATACTGTTATGTTAGGACATAAAAGGCATCCTTGGGGCCGGTCTGGTGGCATAATGGTTAAGTTCGTGTGCTCAGCTTCGGCAGCCTAGGGTTCATGGGTTTGAATCCCAGGCACAGACAGACACACCTCTCACCAAGCCATGCTGTGAGTGTCCCACATACAAAATGGAGGAAGGCTGGCATGGACATTAGCTCAGGGACAATCTTCCTCAAGCAAAAAAGGGAAGATTGGCAGCAGATGTTAGCTCAGGGCCAATCTTCCTCACCCCTCAAAAAGAAAGAAAAGAAAAGAAAAAGGGCATCCTCCTGTATCATTTAAAGTGACTAATACTTGAGGAACACAACATAGTATTTACTCCTTCCGGATTTTGGAAGCTATCTAAGTGGAAACAATTTAAGAGTCTTCTTGATAAGTAGTTATTTTTCATGATTTTTTAACTTATAAATTGTGTGTTATTACAGTTTATGTTAATGTGACATAAGATTGATATTGAATATGAGATGAAGCCTTAATACCTAAACTTAAGTATTAAATACTTAAACCCATTTGTCTTGCCACAGTAACCCACAACATGGGAAATGTAGTATAGATCACCAATTTCAATTATATGTGAATTGTTTGAAATGTGCTAACCCTTAATTATCAGGAATATTAATTTTTTTACATTGTAGAGAAACAGATTATTTCCATATGAGCATATATTATGGGAAGTGGGTTAATATAATTTCAAAATGGTGCTTAGAGGGAAATTTACAGTTTTGAATACATACATTAGAAAAAGAAGACAGATCGAAATCAATAATCTAAGATTTCCCTTAGGAAACTAAAACAAGAACAGCAAATTAAATTCAAAGTAAGCAAAAGAAAAGAAATAATAAAAAGTAGAACAGATCAATGAAATTGAAACAGGAATTCACTAGAGAAAATCAGTGAAACCAAAAGCTGGTTCTTTATAAAGATTAATGAAATTGATAAAATCTCTAGCCAGGCTAAATAACAACAAAAGAGAGGAAACACAAATTAGTAATATCAGAAGTGAAAGAGGGGACATCACTACATATCCCATGAACACTAAAAGAACTATAAAGGAATGTGGTGAACAGCTCTATGCCCACATATTTGATAACCCACGTGAAATGGGCCAATTCTTTGAAAGACATAATCTGCCTAGATTTACACAAGAAGAAATAGGCTATCTGAATCGGCCTTTTAAAGAAATTAAATCAATAATTAGTAAGATAGCTTTCCAAAACAGAAAGCACCACACCCAGATGGGTTCACGGATGAATTCTACCAAGCATTAGGAAAGAAATGATATCAATTCTCTACAATCTCTTCCTGAAAATAGAAGCACAGGAAATACTGTCTAACTCTTTCTGAGTCCAGTATTACCCTAATATGAGGTTCTCACACTGGTGATCAGAGGAAAATTCTCTCATGGGTGGGGGAGGAGAAGAGTGACCATTTTGAAATACATCAGAGCAGTTTATTCTTCTTAGCAAAGCTGCCCCTCGAGATACACTATTTTACAACACAAAATCCTGCACATGGAAGTTTATAGCAGCTTTATTTACAATGACCAAGACTTGGAAGCAACAAAATTCTTCCATAGGTGAATAGGTGAATAAACCGTGGTACATCCAGACAAAGGAATATTATTCAGTCCTAAAATCACATGAGCTATTATGCCAGGAAAAGACATGGAGGAACCTCAAATGTCATTGCTGAGTGAATGAAGCCAATCTGAAAAAGCTACATACTATATGGTTCCAGCTATATGGCTTTCTGGAAAAGGCAAAACTGTGATGACAATAAAAGGATCAGTGATTCCAGAGTTGAACTGTGAATAGGTGGAGCACAGAAAATTTTGGGGGCAGTGAAAATAATCTATATGATGTTATAATGGTGGGTACATGTCATTACACATTTGTCAAAACCAATAGAATGTACAACACCGAGAGTGAACCCTAATGCAAACTCTGGACTTTGGGTGATAATGATATTGCAACATAGGTTCATCAATTGTAATAACCGTAGCACTCCAGCGTGGTATGTTTACAGTAGGGGAGATTGTTTGTATGTTGAGTTGGCAATATATAGGAGCTCTCTGTTCTTTTCACTTAATTTTGCTGTGAACTTAAAACTGCTCTGAACATGAAGTCTATTTTTCAATGAAATTATATTATTAAAAATACGCATTTGTAATACACATATTTATCTTATACTTCCTATAGTTAAAACTCAACAGACAAATTACTTAACATTTCCCAAATATATTTTACTGCTAGACTCATTTTCCTATAACATCTCTTTATATCCCTTAAGAGTTGGATTTCAGACAATATTTTCTGTAAAATACTGGGTTTGGATAAACAGTAGTAAAGAAATGCATAGAGGGGCCAGCCCGGTGGCAGAGTGGTTAAGTGTGCACGTTCTGCTTCGGTGACCGGGGTTTCGCCGGTTCAAATCCCAGGTGCGGACATGGCACCGCTTGGCAGGCTATGCTGTGGTAGCCATCTCACGTATAAAGTAGAGGAAGATGGGCACGGATGTTAGCTCAGGGCCAGTCTTCCTCAGCAAAAAGAGGAGGATTGGCAGTAGATATTAGCTCAGGGCTAACCTTCCTTACAAAAAAAAAAAAAGAAAAGAAATGTATGGAAATCTTCTGCTGTACACTTTACTTTCTATATTAAATTTATATTATTACATTATATATTATGTAATTATATTATTATATTGTATCATTACATATATTATATTTTTTATTATAATACATTATGTTATATGTTACTCTCTGTATTAGGGTTCACATTTTTTGTATTTTATTTAAAAAATTCTTTTTAAACAGACATAAAAAAAAAGAAATTGATGTATATGAAGCAATAGCGGTAAACCAAAGGTAGAATGTACTCCTATTTCCTGACTCACAGTGTCGTCAACCTTACTGCCAAAAGAAGTATCTATAATTTGCCATGGAGCTGTGATTTTGATTGTACTTTTCTCTAATCCACTCCAACACACACACACACACACACACACATGGGCACATACACACACACACACACACACTACAATCCCCATATTGAATATGAGGGCCAGGGCGACTGATCTCTCTGTCAGATCTTTGTCAGCACCCTATTGTGCTTCTCTGGTGGACCTGCCTGATTTTATAGAAACTTGCTTCCTCTCTGTAACTGTGTGCTGACATACGCCTACTTCTTTTGACTTGACCGCCTGCCACTCACTTTCAACTTGGTTTGAATCCCTGGCACTTAAATGGCTCTGCTATTCAGTCTTTGTTTTCTGTTTCTTCCCACTCTATTTGGAAATCTTACTGATGACCTCAGACTGCGCACTTGGATTTGACGCCCTGTGTGCTCCTTTCCTGTTGCCACGGAGTCATTAGACTTGGAGCACATCATCTGTCTCCAGAGTTACAATATCTGTGCTTTCTAACCTCCTGGGTTTGGGTCTGTGCCTGCCAGACTTTCACTGTCTTCAAGGTCCTTTCAGTTGGACTCCTGATCTTGGCTTTCAATGGTCTGCCCCAGCTGGCTCTGTGACAGTTTCCAATACTCAGCAGACATGAGAGAAGGCCTCCCTTTCCTGTTACAGCTTTTGGTAAGTCAAATACAACACTTCCTGCAAACCCACAGGGCTTATCTTCAAGGCAGGGCAGTACTATTTTCAAATGGCACTTTCTTGGTGAGGTCTTCCCTCAACATCTATTTAAAATGCCAACTTTTTTTCTCCCCATCACACTCCTTGTTCCCTTTCTTGGTTGGATTTTTTCTCCATAGCATGTATAATCTTCTATCATACCATATAACCTATTTGTTTATTTTACAGATTGTCTACTTCCTGCCACTGAGACATAAATTCCACGAGTGCAGAGTTTTGTCTGGTTTTCTCAGAGTTATATCCCATCCTTCTAGAAGACTGTCTGGTCCACAGGAGGATCAATAAATATATGACATGTGAATGGATAAATGAATGAATATGGATAACCCCTGCTGGGGCAAACTGGGGGGTAAGAACGCTGCAACCAACAATTTCCACTCTGAAAGTCACGGAACTTTTATCCACCAAGACTGGCCCAGTGTGGTCCTTCCTAATTTGCACTTTGAGCGTCCATGTATACTATAATCTCACTGAGAATTTTCTAGCAAGGAAATCAAAGTTAACTCTAGCTTACTGACATAATCTTGAAAACAAAGTGAAATTTCTTTTTTTAATGCGCAGATCTCAGTCCAGTTATTGACAATGAAAAGCAGTGTGGCTTACTCTCTTTTCGTTTTTATTTCATGAGAAGAAGATCACACTGTTCAGGGATTCCAAACTCTAAATCTCTTGAAAAGGGCAATTTGTTTTCCATCATTCCTTTATTTTTCTGCCTTTTGTAACTAAAAGTATTCTTTATTCTCAGTGAAATTTTTAGGTTTGAATCGGCCAGTTGAGAGGAGCGGTCATCCCTCCTCCCATTGTACAGCATCTGGATTGCTTCCTCTTTTTGGCTATTATAAATAAAGCTACTATGTACACTCATGTCCAAGGTTTTGTATAAATCTAAGTGTTTAATTCTTTGGGATAAATGCAAAGAGTGGAATAGCTGGATCATGTGGTAATTGCCTGTTTAGTTTTATAAAAAGCTGTTTTCTGGAATGGCTGTACCATTTTGCCTTCTACGAGCAATGGATGAGTGATCCAGTTTCTCTGCGATGTCACTAAAATTTGACATTGTCCTTACTTTTTATTTTAGTCTTTGTGATACGTGTGGTAAGATACCTTGTTGTGGTTTTAATTTGCATTTGCCAAGTGAATAATGGAGTTGAACGTTATTTTCTGTGTTTATTTGTCACGTGTATATCCTCCTCAGTGAAATGAAAAGTTTACATCTTTTGCCCAGTTTCTAACTGAGTTCTTTTTTTACTATGGAAGTTTGAGAGTTCTTTATATAATCTAGAAACTAGTTGTTGTCTAATCTGAGCTTTAAAAATACTTTCTCCTGGTCAGTCACTTGTCTTATTATGCTCTTAACCGGGTCTTTTGCAAAGCAAAAGTTTTTAGCTTTGACAGAGCCCAATTTATCAATATTCTCTTTTATGGATTGTGCTTTTTCAAATCAAATGTAGGAACTCTTTGCCTAGTCTTATATCTTGAAGATTTTCTCATATTTTTTTCTAAAATGTTTATAGTTTTGTGTTTTAAGTCTGTAACCCACCTTGGGTTAATTTTTATGTAATATGTGAAATTGAGTTTAAGGTCATCTTTCTAATTTGCTTTTTTTCTTGTTATTTTCAGCCTATGGATCTCTAATTGCAACAGCTTCACTTGTTGTAAAGACTCCCTTTCTTCCATTCCATTCTTTTGCAGCTTTGTCAACTATCTATTGGAAATATTTGTGTGAGCCTATTTCTGGGTTATATGTTCTTTATCATTAATCTTTCTGTCTGTCCTTCTACCAATAACAAACTAACTTGATTCATGTAGCTATATAGTTAAGACTTTATATGAAGTAGAGTGATTTCTCCTACCTTATTCTTCTTTTTCAAAATTGTTTTAGCTACGCTAGGACTTGTGTCTTTCCATGCACATATGAGAAAAAGCTTGTCTGTGTCTGCAAGGATCCTTGCTGAGATGTTGATGGGAATTTCATTCATGCTTTATGTCAGTTTGAGCAGAACTGATGTCTTTAGTATATTTCGTCTTCCAACGTATGAACACAGTATGTCTATCTATTTATTTAGATCTCCCTTCATCAGCATTTTATATTTCAGCATATAAGTCTTATACATGTTTTGTTAACTTTATATCTAACTACATCATTTTCTTTGTAGCAATTTTAAATAGTGCTGTGTTTTTAATTTAGTTTCCACATGTTCATTGTTAGTGTACAAAAATGAAATTGATTTTTTTGACTGATGTTGTGTTTGTGACCTTGTTTAATTCATATATTAGTTTTAGTAATGTTGTTGTAGATCCTTGGGATTTTCTATGTAGACAATCATGTCATTTGTAAATAGGGAAAATTTTCTTTCTTTCTTTTTATTCTAGAGAATGTTTGCTTCTTTTTCTTACCTTATTGTAATGGTTAGAACTTCTAGTACCATATTGAATAAGATGATGAGAACAGACTTCATAACCTTGTTCCTGATCTTTGGGAAATCAGTTAGTCTTTCACTCTTATGTCTGATGTTAGCTGTAGGGGTTTTGCAGATGGTTTATGTCAAATTGAGGTATTTTCTCTCTCTTCTCAAACTTGCTGAGAGGTTTTTTTCTTTTCATAATGATGTTAAATTTTGTTAAATGCCTTTTCTGTATTAATTGATATAATTATATGATTTTTTCCTTCTTTACACTGTTGACATGGTACAGTGCATTATTTGATTTTCCAGTATCAAACCAGCCTTCGATAACAAAAGTAAATTCCATTTGGTCATTATGTATCATCATTTTTATACATTGTTGAGTTTCATTTTCTAATATTTTTCTCAGGATTTTTGCGTCTACTAAGTAAATGAGAGGTGTTGGACCGTAATTGTCTTTATTTTGTACGTTTTTCTCTGGTTTTTCTATCAGTATAATACTAGCCCAATAAAAGTGAGTTGAGAAGTGTTCCCTTCTCTTCTATTTTCTAGAAGAGATTGTATAAAATTGACATTTTTTGATGCATGATAAATTCTAAGTGAAGCCAACTGGGTCTTCTATTATTTTTCGAACTTTTTAAATTAAAATTCCAGTTTCCTTAATAATTACAGGATGACTTGGGTTATTTCTATCATCCTGGTTGAGTTTCGGTAGTTTACATTATTTTAAGAGGTTGTAAAATTTATGACCATATCATTGTTCATAGTAATCCCTTATAATTCTTTTAATGGTGGTGAAATCTGTAGTGATATTCTCTGTTTCATTCCTCATATTGGTGATTCGTATCATTTCTCTTTTTATCTTAACAGTCTTGTTAAAGATCATCATTGCTACAGACTTTTTTCTAAGAATCAATCTTCTGATTCTCTTAATTTTTCTTTACTGTTTTTCCGTTTTCAATTTCACTGATTTTTGCTCTTATTTGTACTATTATTATCCTTTCTTCTACTTACTTTGGTTTAATTTTGTTCTTGTTTTTCTAATTGTGTGTCACAAGAAATTACATTGATTAGAAACTTTTCTTCTTTTCTAGTATAAGCATTTAGTGCCATAAATTTCCACCTCAGTACTGCTTTAGTTGCATCCACAAGTTTTGATATATGACATTTTTATTTTTATTCAGACCTATTTGTATATTTTTATTTCCTTTGAGACTTACTCGTTAATGTATCAGTTGTTTAGAAGGATGTTGTTTAAATTCCAAGTGTTTAGATTTTTGCTATTATTTATTTATCCTGTTTTCTTTCTTTTATTGATTTCTATTTGGTTCCATTAGGTCAGAAAACATAGTCTGTATTATTTAAATCCTTATAAATGTGCTGATGTTTATATTATACATCAGGATGTGGTCTATAATGGTGAATCCATGGATGCTTGAAAAGACTATGTATTCTGCATTTTTTGGGGTGAAGAGTTCTATAAATGTCAACCAGATTCTTTTGGTTGATGGTATTTTTCAGTTATTCTGTATCTTTGCTAATTTTCTTTCTAGAAGTACAATTACATATGGAGTACTAAAGTTCCCAACTAATATCTTTGATTTGTTTATTTCCCCTTTCCCCTCTATCAAGTATTAGTTTTTTCTTCATGTATTTTGAAGTTCTGTTGTTTTGCATGTGTGCATTTAGGATCACTGTGTCATTATGTTGAACTGTGCCTATTATCATTATGTAATGTCCCTCTTTGTCCTTAGTAATTATCTTTGCTATGTAATCTACTTTAACTCATATTAATGAAACTATTCCTGCTTATATTTTTATTGATGCTAGCATGATATGCATTTTTCTATCTTTCTATACTAGCTGTGTTTCCGTGTTTGATGTGAGTTTTTTGTAGATGGCATATAGTTGAGTCGTTTTAAAAGATTCATTTTGTAAATCTGTGTTTTTTAGGTGGTATCTTTAGGTAATTTACATTTAGCGTACTCATTGATATGTTAGGGCTTACATCTGGGATTTTATTATTTGTTTTCTGTGGGTTTCCTCTGTTACTCAATGCCCTGTTTCTCTTTTCATGCCTTCATGTGGATTACTTCAATATTCTTTTTTTTTAGTACTCTATCTTGCTTTATGTACAGACTGTTTTAGAATGTACCACTTTGCATACTTTTCTAGTGATCACTTTATGTATATAATATATATGTAAATTGTCACAGCCTACTGATATTGGCATTTTACCATTCCAAGTTGAGTACTTCCATTTTGATCTGTTTTGGTCACCCCATAGAAGAATAATGACCCCTCTATCTAAAATTGGTTCAGATATCTAGACTGGAAATGTCACATATGCACCACAAAGGTAGGAAAGGTTTATTTTTGATCACCTAACGAGAAGGACAGGCTCCCAAGCAGATCCACAAATAACTTGAGAGAATAAGGAAAGGATATTTGGTCGGTTTTTATTATGCTTAAGGATTAGCTTTGGGGTGAAGGTTTCTCTCTGTGGTCTGAGGCTTATTTGGTTTGAAATTCCCAAAGAATGGAGCACTTGGGCTTTCAGATCAGCTTCCCCAGATGTGGGGCAGAGGAGAATGAAGATTGTTGGGCTTTAAACATTGGTAGCTATCAAACAACAAAAATGGATTTAAATTCTTTATTACATTCACCCCTAATGTTTGATTGATGACTGAAATGTGCCATATTTTATTTGAAATTGTTTCATTAGCCATTCTGATGCATATTTGTAGCCATAGACTGCGAAGGAAGGAAGAAAGAAAAATTAAGAAAGGTAAACTTTCTGTAGCACGCAGTGTTCAAGAGTCCAGGCTTGGGGCCGGCTCTGTGGCCGAGTAGTTAAGTTCCCGTGCTCCACTGTGGCGGCCCAGGGTTCAGATCCTGGGCGCGGACATGGCACTGCTCGTCAGGACACGTTGAGGCAGCGTCCCACATCCCACAACTAGAAGGACCTGCAACTAAGAGATACAACTATGTACATGGGGGTTTGGAGAGATAAAAGCAGAACAACAACAACAAAAAATATTGGCAACAGTTGTTAGCCCAGGTGCCAATCTTAAAAAAAAAAAAAAAAAGAGTCCAGGCTTATGCATTCTGTGAAGTGAAATGTGTGCTTTGGTCACTGTCAACAATGTTTGGATCTCTGAAAGGGGAACTCTAAAAGTAGTGCCTTAGTGGGGCCTTGTATTGTGGCTTTAGTGCAGAGAAAAGTGAGACATAGACTTATATTTTGGGTATCTTGGATAAGAAATTGTTGTTGTCATTGGCTGGCCCAGATGGTAAGATCAGTGGAAATGTCCCGAGAGCCTCTAAAAATGTACTGGTGGAGCTAGTTGTTTGCCAGGGCATCCAGTGTTAAGATGACTCCCTGAAGTTAGACCAATTACCCTGACCATTGGGTCTTGTCCTTGATCAGGGACATCTTGGCTAAGGGATGAGAAGCAGCAGCTGTCCAGCAAGTTCCATCATATGTTATGGTACAATTATCATCTATAATTTACTAATTCACTTTTCTGATCACCTACTTGATCCCCCAAAGTTCCCAGTGTAGCCAAGGAGTCTGGGAGAAGGATGACCTCCTCCAATACAATAGCATCTGGTAAGGTACTAAAGACAGTGAGGACAACCCGCTCACATAGGTAGGGTACACCAGAGGGCTCAGATTTGACTCTATCTTGTAAATAACATTTTTCATTTTAACAAGCAGCTGTTGGTGGCTATGTAAAGCTTGTAGAGTGCATCATTCATGACCCAGGGCAGGATGGGCTGTTTGACACTCTGTGTCTTGGGTTTAGAGGGTATTGGAGCCTGTGTTTCCAGGAGAGCCCCCGCAGAAGCCAACATCTGCCTCACTAAAATGTGTGATACATGGGGCTAAATAAAGCAATATCTTGAACCATAATTCCATGAGGAGCTTGTGGCCATCACGGCTGTAGAAACTCCAGGAGGCATAACTGGAGGTTTCCAAAGCCTCTATAGTAAAGCAGTCTCAGCGGGACGCTAATGGGCGTGCCAGTTTTATTGCAATTTGAATAGATTCTGCGGACTTTTGCTGTAGGAAATCTTTCAAGGTGGTCTGATTTGTAACAGCCTAAAGGGGCTTAAGTAAAATTTTTAAATGAGGAATATGTTGCCACCAGGATCCAAAAAGACTTAAAAGATACTGGGTTTTTCTTAACATTGTAGATGCTGAGAGGGTAAATAGCTGTTTCTTGACAGTGTCAGGCATAGAGTGGCCATTGGCTTACCCAAAAATTCACCAATTAACTGAGGTGGTGAGGCTTCCACTATGTGTGAGGCAATGACTCATCCCCTTTTGTGGGTTCCTTTGTGAGTATTTGTGTGTGCTGAATGAGTGTATCAAATAAATCTCCTTGGAGGAGAATACCAACAATGAAATATCATACATGTGTTCTGGATAAAGTTGGATGTGATTAAGATACTGCCTGCTAAGACAGTTGTGAAAGTAATTTGTGAGGGCTATTGAGGCACCTTATATAGTCAAACCCTTTATTACAAGGTCCATTTACTTTCCCCACTTTAAATATAATTGTCTCAATTATTTCCTCTACATATATTGAGTGACAGAATAGATGTTGTAAATTTTACTTTAATCACCAGATACAATTTAAGGAACTCACAAGGAGAAATACAGTCTATTATATTACCCATATTTTTTACCACTTCTGCTTTTCTTCTTCAATTTCTGAAGTTACAATCCTTTTTCTGTTATAATTTCTTATTTGTTTGGAGAGCTTCTGTCAGCTATTCTTCTGATGAGTAAGATTTGCCCCAAGCTAACATCTGTTGCCAATCCTCCTCTTTTTTGGCTTGAGGAAGATTAGCCCTGAGCTAACATCTGTGCCAACCTTCCTTTATTTTTTGTATGTGGGATGTCGCCACAGCACGACCAATGAGTAGGGTGAGGCCGTGCCTGGGGTCTGAACTGGTGAACCTTGGCTGCCAAAGCAGAGTGTGCCAAACCTTAACCACTCAGCCAGGGGGCTGGCCCCTGTCAGCTCTTCTTTAAGAGTAGGTCTACACTCAAAATGGACTGAAGACTTAAAGATAAGATCTGAAACCATAAAACTCCTAGAAGAAAACAAGCTCTTTGACATTGGTATTGGTAATTATTTCTTAGATATGACATTGAAAGCAAAGCAAAAAAAAGCAAAAATCAAGTGGAACTGCATCCAACTAAAAACTTTTGCATAGCAAAAAAAAAATTTAACAAATTAAAAAGGAACCTATGAAATAGGGGAAAATATTTGAAAACCATATATCTAATAAGGGATTAATATCCAAAATATGTAAAGGACTCATATAACTCAATAATAACAAAGAATAAACAATCAGATTAAAATATGGGCAGAAAAATTGGATATTGTTCCCCAAAAGACATCCAAATGGCCAACAGGTATATGAAGAGTTCCTCGGAATTCCTAATCATCAGGGAAACCCAAACCGACACCACAGTGAGATGTCACCTCACACCTGTCAGCATGGCTATTACCAAGACATAGCAGGTGGAGAAAAGGGAACCCTAGGGCACTGTTGGTGGGAATGTCAACTGGTGCTGCCGCTATGGAGAACAGTATGGAGGTTCCTCAGAAATTTAAAAATTGAACTACTATATGAACCAGGGATCTCACTTCTGGGTTGCTGTCCGCAGCTGCAAAGGGCAAGGAATAACAGGTACCGTCAAGGCTACTTGGTTGTTTAAGTAATCAGAGTTTATTAATTTATTAATAAAGGGGAACAGAACAAGGAGCGGGGAAACAAAGATCAACAAATTGGTCCTTACAACATCCATACCACAATCAGCCGGGGAAGTCCCAATAGTTTGTATGGCGGGCAGGAGTGCCAATTGTCTGGGTCTGAGGCAAAGCATCCTTTCCTCAGTGAGACTTCCAATCGTCCTATTCCTGTGACCCCCTTTTATCCTAAGGTTTCTCTTACTTTGAGTTATTTCTTATTGTTCCCACGGATGGGATATTTCTAAAGTCTAGTCAGGTACCTGTCTGGGTGGCCAGCCCAGACAAGGAGCATGACACAGGACATATTCTTTGTAACTTGTGCCTTAGAGTCAGGGCTGAAGTAGCCATCTTTGGCCCCGAGCCCAGACACATTCCTTCACGTAGGGCCCAGGCCCAGTGTCCTTGGAAGGTGGGGAGGTCAATGAACTCTGTACGTGGTTATATATACAAAGGAAGTGGAAATAGGATATCAAAAGGACATCTACACTCCCATGTTTGTTGCAGCATTATTTATAATACCAAGATATGGAAACAAACTAAGCGTCCATCAATGGATGAATGGATGAAGAAGATATATGAAGAATACACACACACACACACACACACACACACACACACTGGAATATTGTTCAGCCATGAGAAAGAAAGAAATCCTGCCATTTGGGACATGAATGGACCCTGATTGCATTATGTTTAAGAGAAATAAGTCAGACAGAGAAAGACAAATACTGTATAGTATCATTTATGATCGGAACCTAAAAATGCCAAACTTGTAGAAACACAAGAGAGAATGGGGCTCACTAGGTCCTGGGGGCTGGGGGATTTGGGGAGATGTTGGTCAAAGGGTACAAACTTGCAACTAGAAGATGAAAAGGTTCTGGAGATCTAATACATAGGTAGTGATTATAGTCAACAATGCTGTGTTATATACTTCAAAATTGTTAAGAGATCACATCTTAAATGTTCTCACCATGAAAGGAATTGATTGATGTTATGTGATAGAGGTGTTAGTTAACGTTCTGGTGGTATCATATAACAATGTATAAATGTAACAAATCAACACATTGCACATTTTAAATTTGCACAATATTATATGTCAATTATATCTTAATTTAGAAAAGGAATAGATCTGTGTGACAAATTTCTTAATTTTCCTTAATTTGAGAATATCTTTATCTTCTCCTCTGTCCTAAAGGATATTTTCATTGAATATATAATCCACAGTTTGACAATTATTTTTTTTCAGGACTTTACAAATATTTTTACACTTCGTTCTGGCTCTATAGTTTTTATTGAGAAATTTATCTTCATTCACTATGATGTTCTATTAGTAAAGCATTGCTTCTCCCTGTCTGTTTACAAAATGTTGTCTTTATTTTTGTTTTCAGAAATTTAATTATGGCGTGTTTTGGTGTGACCATTTTAGTATTTATTCTGCTTGTGGTTCATTTAGCTTCTGGAATATATAAGTTTATATCTTTCACCAAATTTGGGAAATTATTAGATATTATTTATTTGAATATCATTCATCCCTACATTCTTTCTCTTCATCTTCTGGGACTCCAAAGATACAGATGTTAGATCTCTTGTTATTTTCCCACTGGTTTCTAACACCCTGTTTATTTTTTTTTTCAGTCTATTTTCTCTGTTTTCAGATAGAATAAATTTTATTGATCTGTCCTCAACTTCACTGATTCTATCTCTTCCAATTAATTTTTAATTTAGTTATTGTATTTTTGTTTTTGAGGAAGATTAGCCCTGAACTAACATCTGCTGCCAATCCTCCTCTTTTTGCTGAGGAAGACTGGCCCTGAGCTAACATCCGTGCCCATCTTCCTCTAGTTTATATGTGGGATGCCTGCCACAGCATGGCTTGACAAGTGGTGCCATGTCTGCACCTGGGATCAGAACTGGTGAACCCCAGGCCGCCAAAGTGGAACATGCAAACTTAACTGCTGTGCCACTGGGCCAACCCCATAGTTATTGTATTTTTTGGTTCTATATTTGCATTTAGTTTATTTTTATAAATCCTATTTCTTTGCTAATATTTTCTATTTTTTTCACTTGTCTCAAATAAATTCATAATTACCTGTTGAATCAATTTTAAGACTGCTGCTTTAAAACCTTTATCAGATAGTTTCAATATTTGGTTCATCTAGGGATTGGCATCAGTTGATTATCTTTTGTCATTTAATTTATGATTTTATTGATTCTTAGTACAACAAGAGATTTTCAGTTGTACCCTGTACATTTTAAATATCATCTTGGGAGACCTTTCGTCCTATTCCAATCTTTTATTTTGGCAGTCGCTTCCCGGTTTCGGTTTAGCTTGTGGGTTCTGGCACCTTTTCTGGCTCTACTGATGAAACCTCTGGGGTCAGATCAGACCCAGTACTACTGGCAGGTGTGAAGTGGGATGTGAGGTAGGCTGCTTGAGTTTTGTTGTTGTCACTGCTGTAGGCAGATCGGGTCCCCACTGTTGGTTGGCGAGTGGTGAGAGCTGGGTTAAGATAATTGGGATCTGTTGGTGGCACTCACAGTGGCCAGCAGATGTGAAGCAGCGGGGCCAGCTTTTGTTTTTTGAAAGTCAATTTCTTATCCTTCATGAATTAGTTCTCTCAAAATGCATCAAATATCTAAGAAAATTAGCTGCTGCCATGTCTACAACTTTGTAACTTTTTGTTCAAACCTTTGATATGACATTTGATGTGAGATATTTGTTTATATACTTGTCTGACCGAAGAGGTATAATAGATAGCAAATAGATACTTTTCGAATAAATAACTCCAGATTATAATATTGATCACAGGAAAATTCTACTCATTTCCTTTCCTTCTTCCTTTTGTCCTACCCCTGCCATTATCGTTACGTGGTGAGTTGAAATAGCTTTTAAACCACTTGAAAAGTGCCGTGAAAATTCTGAACAATTTTAAGCCAGGAATTCTGTTTTAAAGCCTTATATTAATCCATCTACCATCTAATTTCTTAATTGGTGCAAAAAAAAAGTGGTATTAACAGAGCCCTTCTTTGCAAAGAGCCAAATTAATATTTTAGAAACCTTAGGAAACTGACATAAAAGCTTCCATATAAATACTAAATGTGTAGTTTTGCTTTCCTTTATGTTTATTTTCTGCTCTGAGAAAATTACATTTATTAAACATACAAAAACATTTATCATATTTCCTTTAACTGCGGTTCTGAGTCTTGATATTTTTCATGATATGGGCATGATAAATTTGAAGAATTTAGTTTCTGTAAAAATAATTCCCACATGGGCACAGGTTTTATGTTTCCTCTTTACATAAAGAACTGTACTGTATTTATTTTTACATTTCTTTTGTAATGTAACATAAAAATCATGCGTACATTTGGCTATCAATGTATAGCTGTTAATTTAATTAGATCCAGTTCATTTTATATCTTCAATAAGTCCTAAATAGTGAAGGAAATTCCACAAACTTTTTCAGTTATCACTTATAACATTCTTCAAAATATTTAATTATCTGGGGACTGATAGCATATGACATGTAATAGTTATTCAATCTTGTTTTATAATTCATTCATAGTATAAAAGATTTCTAAATCTGAAGACTCTCCTCTCAATCATGAAGTAATTTCTCATTTCTAGACTCAATGAGAAAGGATCCCATGGGCCTATCAATACATAGATCTCAGGGCTATGTTCTGGAACACAGAAAAGCTGTGTAAACTCTCCTTTTCTTCTTCGCTTCCAGTTTCAACCTGTAAGCTCTCTTCTGAAATCCTGTTACCATTTATTATCACCTTCGAAGTTCTTCAAACAAAAATGTCTGCAGAGTGGCATTCGTCCTCATTTGCCACTCCTTTTCTTGCTGTGTACCACCCAGTCAAGCATGCGTGTTCTCTTTTCATTGTCATCATTTTGAGAGAATGGAAAGAAGTAAGATAAAGCAAGTAACAAACGTTAGTTTTAAAGAAGTCAAATGCTAACGATGTCTTCCGACATTTCCCTCTTGTGGTGCAACAAGAATGATTCTCTGAAATTGATTCTGAGGCCACACTCTTCACTTTGGTTTTCCTAGACAACGCGCTCATTCAACAGTCTCCTTCCCTTCTCTTAATGGAAGGGGTTGTGTTTGAAATCAGCTTCACTTAGATTATTGGTGTCTGTACCCAACTGGTGTGATTACATTGGAACCTGCTTCTCCACGGGCCACCCAAGACCCCAAGTAATAGGAAACTGATTTTTCATGCCACACCTATCAAAATCTAGAATCTAAACACACTTCCTAGCATCTCATTATTCTTCCATAAATAAGGTTATTTTAAGCTTCACCACATAAGAAGGGAGATCAAGTGTTGTTTTTGGTACTGAGTTCTCTTCCCAGGAAATTAAACCTATTGATTTTCCATCAAATCACCTGTATTTTTTTTTTTTCAGGGCAAGATTTGCCCTGAGCTAACATCTGTTGCCAATCTTCCTCTTTCTTTTTTTTTTCCTCCCTAAGGCCCCATTGCATGGTTATATATCCTGGTTGTAAGTCCTTCTAGTTCTTCTAGCACGGCAACTGACAGACAGGTGGTGTGGTTCCACAACCAGGAAACAAACCTGGGCCGCGGAAGCAGTGAAAGCGCTGAACTTTAACCACTGGCCCATCACAGCTGGCCCACAAATCACCTGTGTAGTTTTACGCAATGATGAGTATTGGAGTTCGCATGGCTTCTCTTGGTAACGCTTTCTTATTATGCTTTCCCAACAAATATTGCATTTTTACCCATATTGTATAACATGATATCATTCTTTCCAATCCCTGTCGTATAATAGGAGGCAGCCATATAACATTTCTATGTTGTTCTAATATCTCCAAGCATTTGTTTGAGAAAACCAAACAAAACTCTATCCATCTGCTACTAAACTATGAAGGAAAGAAGGCATGTTGTCATTTTTACGTATCAAACATGTAAGGTGTATTCTCATTCCATTTAAATTTCTACCTCTTTTAATTGACTTTTCCCTAATGTGTCATTGCTGAATGAATTGTAACATATTTAATATTTTGAAGATAATGTTATGAAATTCTGTTTAATTTTTTCTTAAACATATTGTCCTTAAGTTGAAAAAAAAAGAGCAGGAACACTGGTAACTTTAAGCAATATTCATACCATGTAAATTTTATCTGTATTGATCTGATTATAATAGTAATATCTGCATGTAAGTTAAAACTCCAGAGGTATAGAAAAAATTCTGTTACTTATAATCTCTGCATCCATTGATAACCACTGTAAAATTCTTGAGTTTATATTCCCAATATTTTTATATAGGTATAAACATATTAAGAATACATATGAAGTTAAGATGATTAAGAGTACGTATGATGTTTCCAGTTGTTCAACTTTTTTTTCCATTTATTTCTCTGTACTGGTTTGAAAGTTATACACTCTACTTCTATTCTTTAAATAATCACTTTAGAAATTGTACTATCAACATTTAAATTACCCAAGAAGTATTTTACTCTTCTCCTGAGCAATATAAGGACTATTAATTAGAATTGGCTTGACTTACATGCCATCACCACTATCATCACTACCACCAATATCATGATCATGATCATGATCATCATCATCATCATGACTGTTATCCTATACAGCAGACATAATTTTATAATTTTATTTGCTCAGTATTCCTGTAGCATTTCAGATAATCCCCCGAGACCCTTCCCATTTCTCCTAATAAAATTATCTAAAAATTCCTTTAGATACTTTTCTGGGTCATAAATCCTCAGTTGGTGCTTACTTTTAAATATTTATCTTCTTCCCTCCGGTCCTTGAAAGGTACATTTTTTATTTCAAATTGCTACATTTAAAGTTATTGTCTGTTGGTACTTTGAAGACCTTATTCCATAATATGCTGGGTGTCATTTTTGCAGTAGAGACGTTTTTTCTTATTCTGTTACGTTTTCTTTTTTGTGCGCAGGGTAGCGACTAGGTAACCTGTCAATTTTCCCGGGCTTCTTTTAGAGCGTCCTTTTTGTATCTGGCACTCTGCAGGTTCACTGTGCTGTGTCTCGTTGTGGATTGGCTTTAACCAGCCTGCCTGGGCTTCTGTGGATTCCAGTTTTCAATTTGTTTGCACCTTTTCCGATTGTAATCTCTTCACATATTGTAAATTAGAATAATATGTCTAAAAATAAACAAGAAATTAGCATTTAAATAAATTTCCCCAGATGATGTATCATAGCTGTGGCGAGAAAAGGTGTAAAATACAATTTGATAAAATATCTGACTCTTATAATGCCACAGACAAATGAAGACCTATGAATGCTTCTCTCTCTTATCTTAGGACCTATAACCTTCTTTATGCCAATATTTTTCTACCATAATTCCAAATGTTTACATAATGATTTGTCACTATCTGTTCTTAAGCATATTTTTATACCTTGCTAGGTTTCAGACCAAATTTATTAAGGAAAAACAAAATGAAGGAAAACAAAATAAACCTTTTTTTTTTCGCTCCACCAGCTTAATGATTTTTATTAAATTACATTTTTGTATAATTGGATTACTGATTGATTTTTGTGAAACAGAGTAAGTGTTTTTATTATAGTTTACCGCTTAGTCCAAGTCACAATGTTCATATGCTATATTATGTAGGGATTGGAACAACTAATTACTGTGCTCTACAATTGACTTTGTTTATCCTCTCAATGAGACTGTGGGTTTAAAACCTAGTGACCTTTTCCACACTAAGGAAGTATAAGAAATACTCATGAAAAAGAGAAAGTAAATATACTTGAAAATTATCCAAAACACTTATGATGAATAACTATGAAACAATTCTATTTCAGTTCTACCTTTGAAGAGACAAGATATATTTACTTTCTTCTTTTTTTTTTTTCATTTTTCCCTCTTTCTTTCATAAAGAAAATGTGTCTTCTCTAATGGTATGATTACTTCAAGCATCTTAAAATAAAATAATAACATATTTTCTAGGGATTGAAAACAAAACAAGACAAAGTTAAACATGAAAGTGGAAGCAAAAGAACTTAATCCTATCTCTATTGTTAATAATAGAGGAAAAGTTTCAAGTTTTGAAATAAAAATACAAAATGTCAAAACTCTTTGTTAATTTCAGGCAAGTGCTGTTTCTATTATCTTTTATATATTAAGTATTTTCTTTATTGATTTTTACATTATATACGTTGAGGGGAATAAAAATCAAATAAATAAATATTTTTTCAGAGATATTATTTTAAAATATGGGGTCTGGGGAAATTTATTATCATTATTGATATTCTTTATGAATAGAAATATTTCATTGAGAATAAGGCAAACATCTACTATGTATATCAAAGCCCGACTGAAGTTACTTTCAAAGAAAACAATAATTACATAGAGTCTCAAACACTAAAAAGATATGGCCATCTTACAATTTTCTTTCCAAGTTAGATTTTCATCTGTTATCTTATTCATTAAACTGAAATATGTTTGAGTATATTCTATTGCTACCACACATAACATTACATCTCACTTTCTAATTTGAACTGAATATATGTATGGTATATATTGTAGATTAACTACAGAAAAAAATTAATTAGAATACATTTAGTTTGAACTATCCAGTCAGACAGTTTATATGCACAGTTGTGTAAGAGGTCAGTAAACCATAAAAAATAGAGGCGAAATGTGTAGAGAGTAAGTGGAAAAAATTAAAATATTAATTAGATTTATTAGATTAGATTTATACATTTATACATATTCAAATATTAGATTAATACATTTTGGCTTTTATTGTTGACTTTTCATTAAGAAAAAATAAGTTTTCAGAAAGTTCCATGTATTTGAAAATATAGTTTATTGAGAAGCATACTATATCACTTCTTTTAACCTATTCATTTTAATTTGTTTATTTGCTTTAAATTCAGAAAAAAAATCATTATGCTATTTAAACCACCACGTGCTAAAGAAGTGAAGAATACTCTGAGAACATAAAATGGCTGTTTGTTTTTCTCACTCCTTACAATTTTATGTTACAACTTTAATTTCCCCCTGAAACCAGGAACACATACTAGCCCATGGAACTGTAAGGTCTGCATCATTATTTCTTCCCCTTCTCATGTTATGTTTTGTGGTTGGGATCCATCATAAATATTAGTATTATCATCTGGATCCAATTAAATGTAATAGATATGCAGCTTTGGAAAATAACCCACTTTTTTGCCTATTAGTAAATAATATTGATTCTTCTTTACACAAATCACTAAAATTCTGTAACACCCAGTAAAACAATGGTTTTTAAAAGCTTGCCCAGCCTTGTGTGTAAAATTTTATTTTCGGAGTTTAATTCAGTCAGATTATTTTCATTGTTTTCTACCATAATAGCCATGAGATTACCTACTGACATAAAATATTTTAAACATCCATAATTAAAACCTAGGGGGAAAAAAGACAATAAAACTTCAAAACTAGTTTAAAGCTTTGCAGTAATATTTTACTGCCAAAGAAAGCAGATAAGACCTTCACACTGTGCTGAAAACTGCAGGTAATTAATTCCCATGGCAGAGAAGCGAAGGAAAAGCACATTCCATATTCTCAGGGCAAAGTGTACAAGGAATTTGCAGCAGATCCTGTTAGGTTTCAGCATTGACCTGTAAGGGACACTTAGAGTGGACGCGGGTAGGGGAAATTGTGAAGGTACAAATTATATAATAGAAATGCTTCCGGCAGAAAATCACCCACCGCAGGAGAAAAAGCTCTAAATAATACAACAAAAGGACTTATTAAGTGTCTGAGCTCTTTACTAATGTCACTTTTAGCCAAAGCATTGTCCTGCTTTCCTAACTCGGCCACATTTAACTTCGGATTTAAGTGTCCCTGACTTTTGCTCACTCTGCTTTCTGATATTTAAAGACCAGAGCTTTGTTCCCTTTAGGATTTGTAATTCCGACTTGCCTCCTCCCTTTTAGTCATTGATTTCAAGGGGTAATCTGCAGTTCCTCATTAATTCAGGGAAATACGTGTGATCTCATCAATCCTGGCAGCTGTAAAGTGAAGCTGGGAGCGGAATGAGGAGAAGACAGAGAGCTGCGCACCATTAATGAGGAAACCTTGTGATTTTCCTGGATTTGGCTAAGACTTGACTGTTTCAAACTGTCTGCAATGTGTTTGATATATCAGGAGGGAGTATAGTAAACAATCACCAGAAGCCTGAGCAGATCATAACATCACATACGTGGCATTTACAGCACATAGACTTTCTTTTAATTCTTCACAAGTCACTTTCAGGTGGGCAACATTTGAATATCATGATTATGAACATATGTAAAACAAGGAAAATATATTTTTACCAGTGAATATCTATATTTTAAAATGTAATAGCCCCAAAACACAACTTGACCAAAATGTTGTCTCACATATGCAATGAGTTAATGAAAACAGAGGTTGGATGAAAAATATACAATATCTGATCCTTTTTGAGGGCAAAATTCACAAAATGGTTTCAAGACATCTATGCAAAAATTTTTGAGAATAATCACCCAGGTAAAGAACTCAATGTGATCCCATCGATTATTCCTATTTTTTCCCTACACTTCAAACAATTTTAAGTATTTCAGAATTTTAAAGGCTATGGGAAATAAGCACAAAGTTCCTGAAGTTGTAGGTGCCTTGTGAACATATCAAGTGCTATTGAAATTGCTGAAAGATTTTGCTCATGTGCGCCAATAGATTCTTCTGCCATGCCAAACCATTTGGATAGGTGAAAAAAGAGAAATATGTGTTATTTTCCAGGAAGTACTTTAGAAATGGTGCTCAACAAACCATCAGGCTTCTAGATACTCACAACTATAGTCACAGTGGTGAGGGGGGTGACTGGAGGGCCAAGTAAGCAATGTTCTGGGTCCTCTCAAATGTACTTTAATCAGAGCAGGTTTGCTTTTATCTGCTTCACATTCTGCAAAACTTCTGCCACTTAAACAGCCACTTCATTACAAAGGCTGTTCTGGTATGACTTAAAAGATCCAGATCTCAAATGTACATATGTAAAAAGGAGAATAAATTAAACTAAACTATTAGAACACATATAAGGAATTTGCTGTCGTGGTCCTTGTGCGTGTGCTTAACACACATTGCCAGGTAAAATTTACAATTAATAAAGGCTTTTCCACTCCATTGTAGCAGTTTCAATTTGTCCTTATCACTCAATGCAATAACTCATAAGAACATGGCAGTAATTTCTTGATAATCAGAAGGGCATTCATTAGTTTTCAGAGTTATGAGTTTTTGTTTTTCTGGTTCAATTTGTATTGATCCCCACAGTGTGCATGACATACTACGCAACTGTGACAATAAAATATGTGACTTTTGCAAAATTGAAATGCTCTGAAGTCTGGATGCGTGCTTTTCCCTGAAAAGCTATTATTAAACCAATGGCCTCATAAAAATCTATTTTAAAGTTAAACAATCAATGACTGTGATGGTTACTGTTAGGTAGATATCTCAAATGGATTCCTTTGATCTTGAAGCAATTTAGCCACATAAGTATCAATATCTTGTTACATAAAACAATGTTTTTTTCCCCAATTTTCACAGATTGGAGACAGAGAGAGAGAGAGATTCAGCTTAAGGACTCGCTTCTGACAGTAGGAGCTCAAATCTTCTGTCTCAACTCTAGTTTCTTCTCCAATAAATCCAAGTTGCCATTACAGTCAAGCTTTGGGTGGTATTAGTATATTTAATGGCACAACAACCATTGGATGCTTGTCTGATTTCCTCTATCCTATACACAGAAAGAGAGGAAAGCACACACTTTTCTTCGCTATATTCGCTGTGTCCCCCTTAGGCTTGAAGCACCATTGATGCAGATTTGTCTACCAGCCTGAACTATCAACAGGGTGAATTTCACATTCTGGCTGACGTTGTAGCTTATTACATATATTATTTTGCCATTCTAGATTGTATGGCCCCTAAAGCATTGTATTTTATATCTCTTGAACGACTCACAAAAGTTCGTACAGTTTCTGGAACGTTGAAGTCCATATCTATATCTATATCTATCTATCACCTATATGTGTATGCACATCACACAGATGACAGATGATTTTTGAAAGATCTGAGTTTTAGAAAGGAGACGCAGCTCCTGATTTTAGTTTGTGCTTAGAAAAGAAGGCATTTGTTTTATTCACCCTCACTTGACTCAACCCCTGGCTGATGTATAGTAAAAGTGCACATGAAAAATGTGGTCTCAACATGCCATCTTTCTAGAGGATAAAGAAATATCAAAGTCTGTACCATTTTCCCCAATGTAAAATTATTAGCAATAATAAAATTTTGAAAGCAAAGAAGCACCACCAGGTTGACTCTCATAAAGCTATTTGAAAATCTAGAAATAAAATAATGTCTATTTAAATGTATGAGTTGCAGTTCTTACCACAAAAGTTGACTTACTTTCTCCCCATTCCTCTCCCCCAATCTCCTTATTTAATTCAGATTCCTTTACTTTATTGGCGTGGTCATTAAAGTATGACAAACAAAATGTTTCTTGCTTTCAAAAGTATTTGAGAGTGTTAGGTTCACTTTTGGTTTCAGACTAATTTAGGATAATCATATAAGTTGTTGACAAATAAACATTCAAGAAATTTTTATGAAGGATAATCTTGGCAAACCACAATAGCCTTTAAACTTTGCTTTAAATTAAAATTCTAGCAGTTTATTATGTTACTTTGTGCCAGGATAAGGCTATAAACCACTCTCATATTCAAAAGAATGTTTCCATTTAAAATTTACAATTTACAAGTCTAGTAAGATATTGGACCTCATTCTATTCACAGAAAATCTACTAAGTTGTATAACTTACCTTTATTAGAAAACTAACTCACATTGTTTCTTGAATTAACTAAGTTAATAGTTTTTTATGATGGAATTTTTGAGGTCAATTAGAGATAATGATAGAATCTTAAAATGAAGTTGCTAAATGTGTAGTTAGTTTAATATAGACGGGTGAGTTTATTATGAAGATAGTGCATTCAATGATTCATTTTTAAATCAGTTTTGAACTTCATATTACTTTATGATCATATCTATTTAGATAGACTGGCATATTTAATTTTAGAGTATAATTTATGGAAAGTATTTAGAGGACTATATGAAATACATTAAAGACATATGGCATGTGGTTTCATCCACAAGAGATGCCTCATCAACTGTAAGAAATATTACAGCCAATAAGTTTATTGCTCATTATACATACTGGGTACTAAATTATAGGGCAGTTTTTTGAGAACATGAATTGCAATTCTTAAAATTCTTGCAGAGTTTCAAAATGCTCAATTATGGGACATAATTGGTTATTTTTTAAAAATTTAAATGCTTGCAAATAATTTTGGCAACTGAGTTTTTCATGAATAGTATCTAATACAACAAATTCATACTCTGAATTTTTGTGCTTAAATGATTTAAATTCTGAGTACTATGGATGATATTCTCTCTGAAGATATATTTAGTAGCATACATAAGCACATATAAGAAATTGATTTCTGTAAGAACCATAAAGATCAGGATTTTAGTTATGACGAGTCCTATAAGAGGTTCTTAAAAAAAGGTGTGACTTGAGAGATAGAGTTTGAACTACTCCAGGGGACCACAAGCATCTAGATTAAACTCTTTTTAGTAGTCATTATTTATTGGATAACATAAGGGGGGGGGGGCGAGTGTTTACAAACCATTTATAATCTTCTATTCTATCTTTCCTTGAAACATAACAAAAAGTGCTTCCAACTGTGCAGATATGTTTTTATAAACACCAAGAACACATAGACGCAAATACAGGTATACACAGGTATACACAGTGAGTAAGATTTCCCAAGACTGGAAAGTAGCAAAGATATGCTATTGAAATTGAAATGAAACAAAAACATATGGTATATTTTGTGGTGAGTAAACTACCAGGGATAATTTAAAATAAATGGAAGAGGTAAAAGATCTTCAGTACATATACAAACTATGGAGAAATATAGACCAATCTCTGCAGCTTGCTAGCTGTATATTTGTACAAATATAATACAACTAACATCAGTCATGAATGTATGATTAATAGGTTCAGGGAAATAATACTTACTCTATTTTAACAGATTAGAAAACTGATACTTACAAACAGTACCTAACTTGCTCATGATCAGACAAGTATGTATGAATGGCAACTCATGATTTGAGTCCAAATATAATTTCAAAGTAATATCTTCATTGCCTCATGGCGTGGTTGTATGGATTACACGAGGTAACATTTGTAAAATACCAAATATAGCATCTGATGTATGGTAGATATTGAATACTAGCCATATTTATTAGACTTTATTAGCAATTGGTGCTTACTCTTTGGGAGGTTCTGGGAAGTTTAATGAGAAATGATTTTGCATATCTCCTAAAGTCCGTTTCAACTCCATATAAACTGATTATAATCCTAAAGAAAGACACTTATGAATATAATCTAAAAAGAGAAAGAGTAATAAGCTACCCCTCTCCTGTATGATTCCAGTACTCTGTTTCTGATAGTGACAATAGTTACAATAGTGTTTGGTACTCGATTTCCTACTGCCAATCTCAACAAACAGGAATTTACTTATGGTAATAATCTTAAATTCTATTGTTTATTGATTATATTTTCATGATCTACTGATGTATTTAAATTCTTCCAGAATCCATGCCAAAGCCTACCGAACATTTTTGAGTGGTCTGGGCGTGGTTGGAAAGAAGGGAGTTCCTAGGAGATCAGACCCTTCCTAGCAGTATTATAAACATCATCCTAACTTTAAACCTATCTCGTTTATTCAATATTTCTTCCAAAATTTATACTCCAGCCTTATTTTGTCCCAAATATTGTGCAAAACATTGAAGATACAGTACTGTGCAAAGAATCCTCTGTGCCTTACCAGCATGTCCTTTAGAGTCTTTACTCAAATTCAGACAAGATAAGCTGCAAGAACAATAGCATGTGATAAATGCTTTGATAGGGAAAGAATAGAGTTCCCCAAGATCAAACACAAGGAAACCTTGCGCAGTCTAAGAGAGTCAGAAAAATCTCCCCTGAGAGAATGAGGTTAAAGCTGAGAACTACTCCAAATTATAAGCTGGGATCCCTGGTTTTGATTTTTCTCAATCTCAATGAAAACCTTTTTTACTCAACAGGTCATACTTGATATAAATTTTATAGACTTGATTATATTCATATATTTGGACTTTGGGGTCAAAACCAAATGTAACAATAGTATTAAGCAAATAAGTTCTGAAAAAAATGAATGTGTCATTTCCCAAATCTGTATTTTAAGTGAGTATATACGCAATTACTCTTATGCCTACTGGAGGAGGGCGGAGCTGGACAATGTGACTTGCCTGCCTTGTGAATGAGTGTGTGTTTGTGTGTGTGTGTATAGTTTTGTAATAAGCCCAAAGAGGTTTGTATCTGGTGACATAATCTATGGTTTCTTGCTTAATATTTCACAGAATAAGATTGCACCACAAATATTGTCGTTTGTAATACTCTGAATCTAACAAGATACAGTAAAATTTCAGAAAGTCAAAAATAAATAGCAAATATAATTCAGAAACAGAGAAATATGAATTATATAAAATAAGAGATAGATGTTAGCTAGACTAATAAAAGATGAACGTTAACTAGACATTGTGGTGATCATTTCACAATATACACAAGTATCAAATTATTATGTTGTATACCTGAAACTAATGATAATGTTATATGTCAATTACACTTCAATAAAAAATTAATTTTTAAAAAGTCATATTTTGGTTTAAAAAAATGAAACATATAGGCAGCTCTGTATTCCTGTATAAGTGTTTCTGTTCATCTTAGCCATAAATACAGAAAGGTCATCATGATTACTTTTTGATTATCTATTTATACCATGGGCAACATAGATAAACATATCTGATCATGACACAGAACCAAATTGAGCAGTCTTTTGGTAAATGAAAAGGTATATCAGTTCTTACATGATAGAAACAAAAACCAGAAAGCTTTTCCTTCACGATACAAATAATTGAACCAAAGAGACAAATTTTCTCCCACCAAAACAAAATAAAATCTGAACTTCAGACAAGTGATGTAATGAAATAAGCGTAAAGTGAGAGTGATAGATATCAGTTATTCTTACCATCCTGTGAAGAATAAAATATAAAGGAGTACAGTTATGGACAAAATTCAAATATTAGCTAATATTTATGCATTTCTTATGTTTGAGGCTCCATTCTGAGTGATTTACATGTTTTTAATCCCAAAACAATAATTAATCTTTATTTTATTATTATTTATCTTCATTTTGCAGATGAGGACAATGAGGCAAGTTGAGAATGGTAGTTTTAATATACATCCATGTTTGTGGGGACTCCTTCTTTCACGAGGCACAGCCTGGTCCCCTCTCTAGAGTGGGGGTTGAACTTCATGCCTCGCTTATTATGAATAGAATGTGCGTGCAGCGCAGTGTGTGACTTCTGAGACTCTTTCATATAAGACATTGTGGCTTCCCCTCTGATCTCTCTGTCAGATCAATTGCTCTGAGGAAGCCAGCTACCATGGTGTGAGGACTCTCAAGCAGCCCTGAGAAGAGGCCCATGTGATGAGTAACTGAGGCCTCCAGCCACCAGACAGCCAAGATTGGAGGCCTGCTGCCAAAATCCATCAGTGTGAACTTGGAAGTGAATCCTCCAGCCCCAGACAAGCCTGCAGGGAAGCACACCCTTGACTGACACCTTGACTGCAACCTTCTAAGAAACCCTGAATGAGACAGAAAATGTGAGATAATAAATGTTTATTGTTTTAAGACGTTAACTTGGGGGATAATTGGTCACACAACAATAGATATGGTGAGTTAATTGACTTTGCTAAACGGAGTACTTGAAAATTAAACCCAAGACGTATGGCTTCAGAGCTGAGGCTCCTCATAGAGAATGGTAATAATAACGGCAGTCATTCGTGAGATTCTGCTGCATGCTAAAAACTCTCCTCACACTTATAATAACACCAATCAGGAGATAACATTTTATTTCACTCAGGCTCACATGGGTTGTGTTCCTGTTCAAAGCCACCATGCCATCTGAGTGGAGAAAGTGAAGAATGTTAAGGATTAATTTAGGGCTATAAAATTGATTAAATTAGGAAAATAATATAAGATTTGATACTGAGATTTTAATACTATTTTACATTAATTCTATCTACCAAAACTAAAAATTAGGTAAAAATGATACTTAAAATCATCTTATAATTTTTATAAATTTCATAGTATTAAAGATGGTACTATTATTACTTATAATAATACCTAAATAAACCGATTAAAATAAGAAATTAACGAGTGGATGTATACTAGATGAGAGACTGAAGGTGAAATGTCATCTTATTTGATGTAATATTGTCAGAGATCAGCAAACTTCTTCTGTAAAGTGCCAGATAGTAAATATTTTAGGCTTTGAGGGCAATAAGAGTTCTGTTGTAACTATACAGCTCAGTCATTGCAGTACAAAAGCAGCCACAAATAATACATAAATAAATGGTATGGCTTTGTTCTAATAAAACTTTATTTATAAAAACAGGTATTGGACTGCATTTGATCTGTGAGCCACAGTTGGCTGACTCCTTGTTAAATATAAAATATTTGATATAAAGGAAATAATAGACATCTCTGGTGTATTTTAGTTTATAGATTACTTTAGCATATATTACTGCCATTCCCAATCTTATACAATGCTTTTCAGAAAGGGTGCGCAAAGAGACAGTGCACAAATTAACAAACAGAATTCAGTTTTTTTCCCTGATCACAAATAAAACCAGAAAAGACCAGAACTAAAGTTTGCAAGGGAGGAGGATGGAGGGAATGAGAACAAAGCAGGATAGGCCTGAAGATGTACCAGAGCAGATTATCCTGAAATAACAAATGTGGTCAAAGTGCTGGAATTATAGCGGGAAGGCTGTCAGCTGTTCTTAGCCCATTTGGGCTACCGTAATGGAAAACCACAGGCGAGGTGATTTACGAACAACAGAAATTTATTTCTCACAGTTCTGGAGGCTGGGAAGACCAAGATCAAGTTACCGGTAGATTCAGTGTCTGGTGAGAACCGGTTTCTTGGTTCACAGACAGCCTTTTTCTCTCTGTGTCCTCACATGGCAGAAGGGGCAAGGGCGCTCTCTGGGGCCTCTTTATAAGGGCACTAATCTCATGCAAGAGGGCTCCATCCTCATGACCTAATTACCTCCCAAAGGCCCCACCGTCAAATACCATCAGGTTGAGGGGTAAGTTTCAATATATGAGTTTTGGAAAGACTCAAATATTCAGTTTGTAGCATTCCAGCCCTTTGCCCCACCAAATTCATGCCTTTCTCATATGCAAAATACATTCATTTCATCCCAATAGTTCCAAAAGTCTTAACTTGTTCTGGCATCAATTTTAAAATCTAAAGTCCACAGTCTCATCTGAATATCTGCTGAATCAGATGCAGGTGAGACTCAAGGTATGATTCATCCTGAGACAAAATTCTTCTCCAGCTGTGAACCTGTGAAACCAAACAAGTTATATGCTTATGATACACAATGGTGGGACAGGCATAGGATAGACATTCTCATTCCAAAAGGGAGAAATAGCAATGAAAGGAGTGACAGGTCCTAAGCAACTGGAAACCCTAACAGGGCAAACTCCATTAGACCTCAAGGCTCTAGAATAATCCTTCTTGGCTTGATGCTTTGCCTTCTGGATCCACTGGGGTTGACACCCACAGATTGGTGTGGTGCTGCCCATGCTGTGACTCTCTGCTAGGGCCCCACCCATGCCATGGCTCCCCAGGTTGTAACCCACGCTGCAGCTGCCTGAGGGTGTCCCACCCCCGAGACACTGGGCAGGGACATCCCTGCTCACTTGCACCAGAGTCAACCCCATCCATTGAAATAGTTCTGTTCCCTGGGCGTGTGGTGGGAGTTTCAGCACTGATGATCTCTGAATCCCCTTCAAGGGGTCATTCTTCCCTTGCTAGGAGGAATCGTTCCTGTCATCTGTTGAGATGGCTGTTTAGGTCCACACTTTCTATCCATACTAATCTTATCAAAAGGTTCCTTGGCCACATCATTAGTGTTCTCTTCCTAACATGCTTTCTTATATTTTGCAGTATGGGTAGAATCAGAATTTTCCAAATCCTTAAATTGTAGTTACTTTTTCTGTAATAATTGTATCTTCAAATCATTTCTCTCTTCTCACATTTTATAATAAGCGGCCAGAAAGAAGTGGGCCATTCCTTCAACATTTTGCTCAGAGATTTCCTCAGCTAAATATCCAATTTCATCTCTGCAAATTTTACCTTCCACACAATGCTACAACATGAATAAAATTTAGCCAAGTTATTTACCACTTTGTAACAAGGATCAGTTTTTCTCCAGTTTCTAATAATATGTTCTGCCTTTCCATCTGAGACCTCACCAGAATGACCCTTGGATCTGTATTTTTACTAACTTTTTGTTCATGATTACTTAGGTATTCTCTAAGAAGAGTAAGACTTTCCCTTCTGCTTTCCTCTTTTCTTTTTGAGCCCTTACCAGAATCATCCTTAACATCTGTTATTTCTAGCATGTACCTCAAAACTCTTCTAGCATCTACCTGTTACCCAGTGCCAAAGCTGCTTTCACATTTTTAGGTATTTATCATGTTAGCACCCCACCTCTCAGTATCAGTTTTTGTCTTAGATCAAGGTGCCAGAAGATTCAGTGTCTGGTGAGCACCTGTTTCCTGGTTCATGGATGGCTGTCTTCTTGCTGTGTCCTCACATGGCAGAAGTGGGGAGGCAGCTCTCCAGGGTCTCTTTTATAAAGACACTAATCCCATTAATGAGGACTCCACCCTCCTGCCCTGTTTACCTCCTAAAAGCTCCACCTCCAAATACAATCACACTGGGGATTAGGTTTCAATACATGAATTTTAAGGGGACTGATGGAATTTTCCAACATTCAGTCTATAGCAATGTCTACGTTATTTTCACAAAGTGGACTATTAGATGGTCATTAAAAAGAGTATGGTTGATTCTCATTACTCATGGTAGGTATGTTCCATAAACCTGCTACAAATGCTGAATCAGGGAACACAGAACCATCGCTCCTAGGGAAAATACAGGGTTAGGTTCCGTGCGGCCATAACATTTTGTCAACTAATCAATAGATGACCTTGTTTTATGCGTGTATCTATTCAAAGACATCTTATTTAATATACATTTCTTATAAATAAGTAATTTCAGAGTATTGGAATGATTTAAGGTCAAGAGCTCTGGAGGCCATGGGTGTTACACAGGTTTGTTTGCCAACATTCTTGTAAAATAAGTCAATCTCAGCAGCATGGAAAATCTGCACTTACACATACCCCTCTTCCTGTATAACACTTAGTAGGTATTTTTAAAATTCTGCCACAGCCTCCTGATCTACAGAACCAGCCTCATCTGCAAGTTTAACATTTTTCAAACTGTATTGACTTTTGAGACATGTGAGTCAGTCAGCTGTAGCCGAGAAGGGTTTAACATTTTCATGACCCTGGGTAACGTGCTTGTAAATTTCTTTGGCTTCAGCATCACAAGAATCCTGTCCACTATGCTTTTTTTTTTATCAGTCGTCATCTCATGAACTCACAAATGTAGCTACTTTTTCATCTTTTCCATAGCTTCATCCCACTTTATAGATGTTACTAAGCACTTCTGGAATGGCTTCACAAACAAATATGCAAATTTAATCTTCCTTTTTTGGATGTGTCCTATTATTGATTCATTAACATTGAACTCAAATAATAGTATAAATCAAGAATGAAAGTTTATCTAACATGTGTCTTCTCTGTAAGACACATCACTGACTTTTTGCACTTAGGAATGCTAGATAGCCCTTGGGCGCTATGCTTCGGAGCCATTTTAAACAGTGAACTCACCAACAAAAGCATACAACTGTAAAAAAAATGTGCACTAAATAGACAACAGAAAGGACATCTGTTTAATAGAAGAGCTGAAATAAAACAACAGTGTCACCTTGTTTGACCTCAGCTGGGAAAATGCACATCAGACAACTCAAATTTCTCACTGCTCTGAGAATGTCTACAGATAAACTTAAAAGCCCCAGGAGTATTGATTTTGGAGTTACAAATAAACTTTAGTGAGTAGGAAAATTCATAAATATAGAATCTGTGAATAATGAGGATTGACGTATATAGAAAGAAAGAAGACTGATAAATAATATAGTATATTACTTTCTTTACTCTGAGCCACTTGTCAAATATTTTCTAAGCATTTGATACTTGATGAAAAACACCAAGTTTACTAGGATTTGTAAGAATTCAGTCTGTTAAAAAGCATATTTACACATATGTACAGGGAAATGAAAAATGGTTAGCAGTAGAGAAATTAGTTATTGTACATTCCTGGTCAATGTTAATAACTTGCTGTGCTTAAAAGCTTTAATATACAATTTATATTTTGCATAATGGCAGATGAGTACAGAAAAGAAAAAGTAAAGGATTCATCCCATTAACAATGGAGTGTGTGTGTTTCTCTTCATCCCTGTTGTGCATCTCTACTCGGACCAACACTCTCCTTACTCCTCCTATATTCCATATTTTTCATGCCAATATATAAAAATGAATAGAGAGTAATAGAATGATATTAATTAAACTTTGATAATATGCATTATCTGCTTTGCTACAATTTTAATAGCAAGGTAATAAATCTATGGAATTTATAAAAAGTGGAAAAGACCAAAAAAAGAAAAAAATATGATTCATAATGTTATTATATTTTTTGTTTTATTTTCTTACTATAATGATACTTAAACAGGTGGAATGCACTGACAAGGTAAGCTTACATGTAAGTGTTAGGCCATCATCTTTTTTTTCAATAAAAAATAGGCCATCAGTTAAAATTTGCATATGTAAGTTTGTCAACAACAATCTGTTTGCTGAAATCATACCAGTGTGTGAGGTAATGGTCCCTTAAAGGTAGGGACTGTGATGTATTCAGGTCTGTATCATTAACTTTCTGCACACTTGCCGGGTTTACAGTAGGCCCTCAATAAATAGCCACTGTATTAAATACATATTTCTTGTTGAAAAAGCAAGTATCCCAATTTTTAAAGTTTATTCAAAAATATGTTTCAGGCATATTAAAAAAAGTCCTTTGGGTCTGTGGCAGATTAGCGAAATGAAATGATATCTATGGGTAGTGAATGCAAATGAAGAAAGTATGTGTTCACAATGAATTAAGTAAGTGCTGCAGTGAAAAAAATTTTGCCTTCTGTCCCACAAAGTTGGGACCATCTGTTTGATCATAATTATTAAGGAAATAAAATGATTTCTGAGGTTTTGTTGATAAAACTTAAAGATACCGCACGACTTTTCGATTGTGTGCAAGAGGATGGTGAGTTCGTAGTTCTTACAACATTGGCGATCTTGCTACGTTAATTTCATTTGAACAATGTGGTCAAATGAAATAACTAGAATAACATAAGAAAAACGGTGTGTTAGTGAAGTGTTAGTATAGACATGCTGGAGAGTTTAGATTAAAAGTCATAGCAAGAATTTCACCCATGAGTAGAGCAGAGCCAGTACAGATTACTAAAGCCAAGTATAATATGTTCCATATGCTTAAAACTTACAGACTATGAAGTATATTATATAACTGATTTCATTTTAATTAGGTTTTTACGTCCTAGGTCTTCAAAACACTCACACACACACACACACACACACACATACACAAATTCCATTCTTCACATACATGGTGTATAGCAACTTTGTCATCATTAAGTTATATAAAATAGAATAACCTTTTAGGTCTAGAGTTTTAAAAGATACATAAAATTTGAGCCAGCCCCAGTGACCTAGTGGTTAAGTTTTGTGTGCTCTGCTTCGGCAGTCTGGGCTCAGTTCCCAGGTGTGAACCTACACCTCTTGTCTGTCAGTGGTCATGCTGTGGCAGCAACTCACATACAAAAAAAAGAAAGATTGGCAATAGATGTTAGCTCAGGGTAAATCTTCCTCAGCAAAAAAAGTAAAAATAAAAGAGAAGATACATAAAATTTTACTCATCAAACAAAAGAATGAAGATAGTTATACTAAATTCCTAGTTGCATTACACTATAAATAGTAAACCATATTTATTCTTAGTGCAATTGAAAGAGTGTATCACTTTGATGCTTGTATTCTTTCTAGCAGTTCTGATTTCATATTCACTTTCAAAAAAAGAGAAAAGAAAAATAGAGTAAATTATGGTGTACATATGATGGAATATTACACAACAATAACAAAAAATGAATAGGATAGAATGTTACATGGCCATAACAAAGAATGAATTCTGCAAGTGACCGCAAGGATGAATCTCACAGCAATTATCTTTTGTGAAAAAATCAGGGAAAGCTTACTTACTGTACATATATGATAATTTTATTTAAGAACAGAAAAAAACAGCTTGATGGTGATAAAGTCAGAATAGTTCTCTCTGCTGGGGGTTTGGGAGGAGTTGGGGCTTGGGGAGATGTTAACTGGGATAAGACATGTGAGATGCTTCTTGAGTGCTAGAAATGCTTTTATCTGATCCCACTGTGCCTCTAAGACTAATGCATTTTATTCTATGTTATTCTTAATGGAAAAGTCTTTAAAAAGTACCTACCACATGTAAATATTAGCCATGCTAGATTAATTTATTTTAAATTCAATGGAGAAGGAATACATTTACACATTTTCCTAATGAGATAAAATAGTTGCTCCTATCTATTCAAAACTTTGTTTCTACGTTAAGAATGTTCTACCATTTAGTATATCACTTCTATAAACATTTGCATATAAATTTTTTAGATAAATAATAATTTTCTCTCAAATGTTTCATGTTATTTGCTTTGATATGAGCAAATTGTTCATATATGTAGAAAGAAAACATTTGATATCGTATCAGATTTTACTGTATTAGGCAAAGTTGCATCACAAATGGTTGATACATTCTGTACCAAGGTGTGACATGCACAAGAATGCTGTACATAGTTGTCCTGGCTGTGCACTGTATAGACATTAACTGAGCCACTCTCCTCATAGTCCACATGAATGGTGGCCCCTATAGTTATTCATTGCAACATGCTAAACATTCATACATACTATATAAGCACAGTGTTTCCCAAGAAAATCTACATCATCAACAAAATTATCTACACACACTCTAATACTAAGCTCTAATGTCTTTTTCACATTTAAAATGACTTCTCATTTAAAAAAATTTTATCTTACATATGAAAAATGTTAGGAGGTTTATAGGATCAATTCTTACAAAGAGTATTCATCTTATTAAAATCAAAACAGAAACCTACAACCCTCATATCGGTTTCCTACACATCTTGCAATGAGATTGTGGACCTAATGTGAACTCAGTTCTACTATACCTTAAGTGTTTCCTTAATATAATAAATACAATGGTAATTATGATTATTTTATGTTCATCTAGAACTAGATAATTATAGAAAACTGATGCTGTATATTGGTACATACATTCAATTTTTAGATAAATGTAATAGATCCATGGACTTTCATTCAAGAAGGTTTATTGAGAATGAATTAAGTCATTAAGAAATGCTTAGAAACACTACAGTGTGCAATAAAAGGTACTGTGTTATTTTGGAAGATGAAAAATGTCAGTTATGGATAAAGTAGTGAATAAACTCTATCACAGTTCAAAGGAGAGTAATAAATGTAACATGGTAAGAGAAGCTTTATTATGGAGATAGATATGGGCTCAACTTCAAATAAAGGAGATTACGTGAACAGGCAGACGGAAAATTCAAGTGACAGATGACATTATCAAAGGCATGGAGGTTGACGGGGCAAGGCATACTTGGAAAACAGTGTGGGTGTTTGTGTCAAGAAGAACTGAAAATAAGCGTGGCCAGGAAATAAACATAGAGCTAGAAGGTCCTTGATCCTCTGCTAACGAAATCCGACTATGCTGTAGGCAGTACAGAACTATTGATTATAAAGTTCAAGGAAAACAAAATCAAAGCATGGCTAAAGACAGAAAATACATGTGGAAATATTTAGAATAAATTTGAATTGTTGGTGAAGATCAAGTAATTAACTAGTGACTAAAATCTTGTTTTATACATCATACTTGTTTTTCAGCATACATTAGATATGATACCAGTGGTCTTTGCCTTCAGGAGGACAAAATGATACACTCTATAAAAATAGGAGTAACAAAGTTTCCCTAGACTGACTCCCACTGCAAAAGTGATCTTTCCTGTTTGTATAAAACCTCAGACCATTACATAAACCTTTTATTTTATTTTTTAACTAAAAACAAGAGCCATGTATTTCCCCACTGGGGATTGTATTTACCATGTTTACTCAAGACGAGAAAGCTCTTCAGAAAAGCAACATATTTTCAAGATAATTTCTCAAGCCTTGTTTGCAATGATGTGAAATTTGATATTGTCCATTGTGTTTGTGTGAGCTGCATATAAGGTGTGCTGTTTCACTGAAACATATTTTTATTCTCAAGTTTATTATTAATAATGAAAATAGTAAATGAGTACAATTCCATCGCTGAGTCATATATTGGCTGGAAATTTGGGTGAGGAAGTAAAAGCAGTGGTCTGGAAGAAGGAATGGAAACATGCAGAGCGCAGGAGAAGAAGAAAGAATAACAAAAATGTAGATAAGTGAATTGGGAATTTATATAAATGGAGGAAATCATGTTCAGCAATAAACTCAGCAATATGGTCCTAAAAAGGGGAAAATGGGAGAATATTAAAAGTAAACATTCATAAAATAGAATTAAAAGCACAGAATGACATGGAAAAAAGTCAGCATTTTCTAAATCACTTAAAGTACATGTGCAAAGTATATATGTTTGGAATGGCATAAAATAGACTTTAAGTGCATGTGACTCAAAATATGACACTATTTTAGATTGAAATGATACATATTAAAGTAGTTCAAAATATCTTGGTAAGTACTAAGGAGGGAATAAAGATATTGACTGTTATAAGTTTAAAATCAAGCCAGCATTTTAAGAAGTACTGCCTTTCCCTTGAAACCTGTTCTTTTTCCGGTCTACGTTTTGCCACTGGCAGTATCATGTTTGCCCTGAACAATCCAATGTGGGTTTAATTAAGAAGCAAAAAATTCTACCATTCTTAGATAGTGCTCCATACTTTACTATGATGTTTTCTGATGGGCATTAAAGTGAGCCTTGAGGAGAATGAAACAAAAGAGTAAATATAGTCAGCATGTAAGATAGAAGAAAAGCATCAACTAGATTCTGTTCATTGTCTCATTGTTTGAATATGTTAGTGAACTGTGGAAAAGGAGGACCGGTCATGAGGTGTTTTACAAGTGATATGAAAATCCAAGGTAAAACGTCCATATTTCCCAGGAGATAATCTGGAGAAGCTGACTTGGATCTAGTTGAGTAGCTGAGGAAGGGGATGCGAGGAGTAAGTGCCAGTCTGCCTACTGAATCGAAGACCCTGCATTTGGTACAGCCCACCCAGCAATAAGATCCTTGATGGGCAGAGTCCTTCAAATGCCTGAGGATCCTCAGCTATCAGTTCACATTGGAGAGGCAGACAATGAGAAGATAAACTGAAAGCCTGCTTGTGTGGAAAAGTCTCATCCATTAGCTTCTCTCTGGACTTTCCTTAAAGTTCTCAAACGTTTTTTTATAGTGTCTTAATAGTACTCTGGCAAATATAACAACTTCTCTAATTTCTCTGTGCATACACAGAGTTTTGATTTTTCTAATTTAAAGTTATTTTCATTTATTATTGCTTCCTGTAGGATGGATCTTTTTTTGTCTTTTTGGGTCCTTCCTTCTGTAGTTGATGGCTTCCATAATATGTCTGTTAATATTTGGTTGTTTATTCATATTTTAGAATAAAGTACCTATTATTTGGCTTGGGTTTCCTCTGTGACTGAGTGATAAGCTTCTTCCATGAGTGGCAAGAGTGCCTGGGAACTCTTAAGTGTGTATGTGATGGAGCATGGGGAGTGGGCCAGGGACAGGGGCCTGGCCCAGTTTTAGGCTTCCCAAACTGGGAAAGCTGTTGGAAGTTGCCTCTCAACCTGTGACATCCCCAGAAATGAGAAAAAGAATAACTTTACATTGGAGAACAAGCATGAACTGGGGCCATCCTGAGCAAAGCAGGATATGTTCATCCTCTTTGTGGAGAACAGATGCTTAAGATCACACAGAAGCCAGAATGATCCAATATTTCCCTTTTGCACCTTTTCAGTGTAAATACAAAAGACTTGCTTAGTCCAGAATTGTTATCATGGATCCACCGTCACTGGGGACACAGACTCTTTCTGTATTTCTACTCAAGTTTCTAACACCAGATTCCAATCTCAAGATCAACTGCTGGTCAAAGATATCTACTGGAGCTCAAAATATCACAGCTCAAAGAAAGACAGACAGAAAGGGAAAAATATCTATTTTATTTTAAAGATTCCATTCTCTCTCTCCTTACAAATATACTCAGACACACACACGCATAAATGATGTATTATATATATAATACATGCGGGTAGGTGTTCATAGTGTTTATATTTATGTAAAGAACTTCTATGGGTGGTTTTCTTATTTTTATAATTTGGTTTGTCTCAAAATATTCTTTACTAAACATGAACACTTATCCATGTACATATGAGCAAAATGTTCTTTAAGACGTATGTGGAAAACAGAGTTGTTAGGATTATATATATATAATATATACGCCTCCCCCCATATTGTACCAATTCCTATTTCTGGCAAGAATATGATTATTATCAAATATTTTAATGTTCACTAAAACGATCAGTAAAAAAAATTTGAATTTTGTTAATTACTAATGAAACGAAGTTTCCATTCATGTGTTAATTGTTCATTTGCATTAATTTTCCATGCTATTTACATTTTTGACCATTTTTACATTAAGTTGGTTGCCTGTTTTTCTAAGTAACCTCTGAGTTCATGTTATATAAATACAAATCTTTTGTAATATGTATTTTAATTGTTTTTATATCAACTTGAAACTAGTTTTAATATTTTCTATTCTATATTTTTTATGCAAAAATCTGCACATTCATGTGATCAATGATGTCAGTCTATCCTTTATAACTTTTGAATTTTTTGTCTTCTTTCCAAAGACTTCCCTCACTCCAAAATTGTGAAATAAAACTATTTTGTATTTTCTCCTTTTATTTTTTGCACTTAGCACTTTAATTTGCCTGGATTTCATTTTTTTTCTTTTTATTAAGATTATGATAGTTTACAACCTTGTGAAATTTCAGTTGTACATTATTGTTAGTCATGTTGTAGGTGCACCCCTTCACCCTTTGTGCCCTCCCCCTACCCCCCCTTTCCCCTGGTAACCACCAATCAGTTCTCTCTGTCTAAATGTTAACTTCCACCTATAAGTGGAGTCATACAAAGTTCATCTTTCTCTATCTGGCTTATTTCACTTAACATAATACCCTCAAGGTCCATCCATGTTGCTGTGAACGGAACGATTTTATCCTTTTTTTGGCTGAGTAGTATTCCCTTGTGTATATATATATCATATCTTCTTTATCCAATCATCAGTTGATGGGCACTTAGGTTGCTTCCACGTCTTGGCTATTGTAAATAATGCTGCGATGAACATAGGGGTGCATGGGACTTTTGGAATTGCTGATTTCAAGTTCTTTGGATAGATACCAAGTAGTGGGATGGCTGGGTCATAAAGTATTTCTATTTTTAATTTTTTGAGAAATTTCCATACTGTTTTCCATAGTGGCTGCACCAGTTTTCATTCCCACCAACAGTATATGAGGGTTCCTTTTTCTCCACAACCTCTCCAACATTTGTCACTTTTTGTTTTGGATATTTTTGCCATTCTAACGGGTATAAGGTGATATCTTAGTGTAGTTTTGATTTGCATTTCCCTGATGATTAGTGACGATGAGAATCTTTTCATGTGTCTATTGGTCATCCGTATATCTTCTTTGGAGAAATGTCTGTTCATGTCCCCTGCCCATTTTTTGATTGGGTTGTTTGATTTTTTGTTGTTGAGCTGTGTGAGTTCTTTATATATTATAGAGATTAACCCTTTGTCGGATAAATAACTTGTAAATATTTTTTCCCAATTACTGGGTTGTTTTTTTGTTTCAATCCTATTTTCCCTTGCCTTGAAGAAGCTCTTTAGTCTGATGAAGTCCCATTTGTTTATTCTTTCTATTGTTTCCCTTGTCTGAGGAGTTATGGTGTCCAAAAAGATTCTTTTGAAATGGATGTCAAAGAGTGGATTTCATTTTTGCATGGTATGTAACATGAATTTTGTTTAAAACCAGATCAGCTATCCTAAAATGAGTTATTTATTTTATTAAATTGTTCATTTTCCATTAGGGATTTAAAATACCTATTTTTAATTTTACAATATATTTCATATATTCTAAAATGTGCATTTTATTTTGATTTATATTTTTAACCCACAGATGCTCTAGGCTGGATTTCTGATTGCAATGGGAAGCTTCAAGGTAGAAAATGGCAAGTTCAGGATTTTTAATTATTCATTCAGGCACAGTCAAAGCACCAGAAAGTGTCTAGAGCATTTGAAGAACTGTCATGCTGTATGGATAAAGTTGAAAACCAGATACTGAGATTGATTCAATGATCTACAGTATTAATAAATAAGTTAACATCACAGTCTCAACAGGTTTCTGGCATATTTAGGCTATTTAATAACTACAAATTTTCTTAGTCAGGCTTCTCCAGGGAAATAAAGTGTATATATACATATAGAAAGTAATATATAGAAAGACTATATATAGAGAGAGCAAGAGATAGAAAGTCTAAGTGTATATACATACATATAGAAAGTATATGTATATATTGACATAGTAGATATATATATGTAAAGAGTGTATATATGTAGACATACAAATATACAGAGAGAATATAAACATAAATTTATTTATTTATTTCTTATAAGCAATTGGCTCACAAGGTTATGGAGGCTAAGTCCCAAGATGTGCAATTGGGAAGATGAAAATATGGAAGAGCCAACGGTGTAATTCCACTCCAAAGGCAGGACAAAACAATGTCACAGTGCAAAGACAGTCAGGAGGAATTCCCTCTTACGCACAGAAGGGTCAGCTGCTTCAGCACTATGTTAATATCTTATCTATTTTGCCAGCGGTATTCCTCTGATATGTTTTGGAAGATGGTGAGAGGAAGGGTCATATTTGCATGTAAATTCTGCAGAAAAAGACTGCCAGGTGACAATGAGCAAGAGGGACAGAGAGCCACAATTGAAAGAGATCTTCCCAAGAGAACTGGCTATGGCCACCGTGGGTGATTCTAAGGGAAGTTCCGTGTTCATCATTCTGATTGACCTCCACTGTGGCACTGTGGATGCAGGCATGAAGATTTAGGAGAGTGGGGAGCAGAATCAAACTTTCATGAAAATATTTATAAAGTATTAGGAGCACAAAGCACAAGTGTTGGAGTGGCTGGTGATGTGTTAAGACACTTCTGAAACACAGAATTACATGAAAGTGGCCACAGCGACTCGGAGCTGGAATATCCCATATTAGTACCTGAGTAGAGCATGTCAGTCCGGTACCATAGCAGGGTCAATAGCTGCAATTTATTTGCAGTGCTTAGACATCATCATTGCTATTTTCAACTTTGCAAAAAATAGACATCAGGGAGTGTAAAAAAGAAGAATGGCTAATACCACCTGCAACCTTGTGTGAAACTGTCAGGGAATTCAGATGTGTGTGGAATATTAGAATGCTGGGAGGTCTCACAGTATTGAATGGAGTCAAAGTCAAAGAAATATTCCAATTGTGTGATTCCAGATTCCACTGAAACTCCGTCCCTCTATGGATTATAAATGCTCACTACACACAACTGATACTAATTTACTATGTTTAATAGAATATAAATTGAAGTATAGTTATTTTGTCACAGAGAAATAAAAGACAAATGTATTTTTCTTTCTCATTGAATTCCTTCAAACTAAGAGAATATACTTATATAAAAATTGTGTGTGTCACAGGTCTTAACAAGATAAAACATTTTTTTAAACATGTTAACAGGGCATGATTGTTTGGAGTGCAGATAACTCCAAATTATGTGCTACAAAAAGTATCAAAAGTGTATATAATGTCATAGTATTCTTTTTGTATATTTATGGCTGTCCAAAAGTTTCCATGTGATAGAAAGCCCTTCAAACCATCTCCACTTCTTTGTACATTCTTTACCTGTTCATCATTACCAATATACTATAGGATATAACGTGATTCTGAAATCTTTCCCAAAATTTAGGTTTGGGGAAATTTGCCAGGAAGATGTTGATCACTAGGCATTGAAACATCGATGATGAGGAGAACTTACCAACATCACCAGGTGTGCGCCACACACGCACACCCACACACATACACAGATGTGTGCCTATGCCCACTACCCATATGGATCAATGTCTACCTTGGGCATATGCTCAACATTGTCTTTCTTTGCGTGGCCTGTGCCGTGCAGATTACTTGGAAACTTCCAAGCACATCCTGGTGATACTTATGCTTTCTGATTCCTTAGAAATTGTATCTTCTTTTGGGGGTAGGCAAACAAATCTATGAAGCCTAGGAGACTATGACATTATTTTTCTTTTTCTCAAATTCACAGTAAGCTGCTATGAATATAGTTTTTAGGAATGAGTTCTGTAGTAAAACTTCGGTTTTAAAAACTGAATCTGAATTTTCTAGCTGTGTGACTATGAACCGCAAATATGGAAACTTTTCAAGCCTTGGTGCCTGTGTCTGGAAATGTCGTGAGTAATTATACCAGCCTAACAAGATCCTTGGGAGGACTTAATGGAGTAATGTCTAGAAAGAGATTAACACAATGCCTGAACTCGTAATAAGTGCTCAATAAATTGTCAGTAGAATTATCATTATAAATTATAGGGAAAGAAAACAAATTTTAACTTCAAAATAGCTTTACTTGAACACCTAAAGAGAATATCAAATTGGAGCAGAGATTGTGGTTTTTTTCATGCTTTCAGCAAAAGCATATTTTTGAAATGATTCATATTCTTTTTTCCTCTTCTCTTTTTTCCTTCTCTTTCTCTTCTCACCGTTACTCAAACTTGAGATTTGTCTCTACCTTTATCATAATTCATTTAGTTTTGCCAACAACTTAATTCTTTTAGTCCTTAAGCCAACTAGCTCCGCTTTGAGTCTACTGGGTGCTTTTCCATACACTCAACTGTAAGTACAGTTTGCTTACTTTGGCTGACCTAATTGAGTGCACATTTTATAATGTTTACCTCTCTATGAAATTTTACCTTTTGTAAAATTGTACATGATGATTAGCTACATAACAAGGATTTATGACAAAGAAATGTACATGAATAATTTAATGATTTCCATAAGGCTCTAATTCAAGATTCTCATTTTTTTCAGGTTCACTCAACTATTGATATCTGAAGATGAACCCGTCTACTTTATACAGAAGTACATGAAGTGCATGCATTCCACAGTTTTCCCATATAGACGATGAAACGAGAAATCACTCAGCACATTATAAGCATAATTGGATTTAGAATTTATGTATCATTAGCTTCCTGTCTAATATTGATCTGGGCGACAGTCCTACTCATGTTTAATTCTGACAAGAGAGGCCTAGAACCAAAACAAATTTGAATCCCACTTGGTAAATTCAGTTTGTTTTGGGCTTGTTCCATCCTGTCTTAGGCTTCACCCTCAGTCAAATCTTGAAGTGTGTCCTATTTAAAGTCTGCTAAATCGCCAGCTTAAACCTGTGTTCCCACTTGCTCTTTCACTATACTGATTCTCAGTGCCCCTTCCTCTTCTCCAGATGCTTCCTTAACTCTCTGTTACTCTCTGGCTGCACAATTCTTTTATTAAATTAATTAATTTTACCTGATTTAAATCAATTCTCTAGTCAAGGAGGAAAGTTGAAATCTCCTGGTCATTACATTTCTTGGCCATAGCACTTGTCATGTTCTCTACTTAGGTATTAGTCATATACAGCTGGGATAAGGGACATCATGGAGAGTAAAGTAGTGATCAATAGAAATGTGTAAGATCGGAGAAGATTGTAACAATCTGGAATCACCTTGACAATTAGTTTTGTAAGTTTTTTCTTTAATAATGATCTGAAGCTTTTTAAAAATAATCTGTCAAAACCCATAGAACTCAACAATGTAAAGAGTGAAACCTAATAACGCAAATTTTGAAAAAGTCAGGGGAGGAGGTTGAGCGATCCTAGGATAGACATATCTACACCGGGATCGAAAAACTAAATAAATGTATCACAAATGATGGAATTCAGATTTCTCACTGTTGAAGTGGGAGGTTATTTTTAAGCAAAGGGAGGAGAATGGAATGATCCATATGGTATTGGATTAGAGGTGTAGACATCAGTATGAACTCATGTTCAGCTTAATATAAATATAGATGGTCACATATGGAAATATTTATAGAGATGTATATATACATGAGTGAGTATACACACATGCATTTCCTTGCTTTGTCAGCTAAAAGGGCCCAAAAGCCAGAACTCACAGCAGCAAAGAGCATACCTAGCACCTGGATCTTGGCTTTTAATATCTTCATTCGATAAAAAGAACCAAGACTCCTTAGAGAAATGGTTGATTCTGGGACTAGGGCAGGAGATAGATAAGATGAGCTTCAAACATCTTGTAATGCCAGAAAGTAAGGAAGTGTTCAAAACAAACAAAGAAACAAACAAATCCCACAATGATAGAGGTATTTCAAAGGGACAAAAGATCAACTGAAAGAGCTTCCAAATGGCCAATGCTGGAACAATATAAGCAACAAAATAAGTAAGGTATTATGGGATTATAGTTCAGAGTATAAAATAAATATTTAGATTCCATACTGACATAAATGATGGAGTAAATAAATACATGGAGGATAAGAGACAAATTTCCCTTGGCAAAGAATTCCAAGTAATTTGTAGAGTTGCTTCACCCTCAAGGAGGTGGAGTATGATTCCCATTCCTTAAGTGTAAGCTGCACATAATGACTTACTTCCAAAGATCACAGTATGGGAAGAGGGGTCCAAGAGTAACTTGTACATACAATGGAGAAAGCTGACAAACACAAGCTTAGTCAGCTTATCAACACTGGTATCAATAGGGATGTCATGTTGATAGTACGTGCACTTGATATGGTATGATGAGAAGGGCATTTTAGTTTGTGGTCTTCCTTCCCCAAACTCATAACCCCAATGTTAAGAGGCAAACAACAGACAAATCCCAATTGAGGGGCATTCTACAAAATAACTGATCAATATTCCTTAAAACTGCCAAGATCATAAAAAAACAAGATGACTAAATGTAATATGGTAACCTGAATGGGATCTTGGAGAAAAAAAGGGATATTAGGTAAAAACTAAGGACATCTGAATAAAGTATGGAATACTAAACCAATATTGGTTGTTTGATTGTGGCATATGTAACATATTAACGTGAGATGTTAATAATAGGGAAAACTGGGAGGGGGAATATGGGAACTCTGTAATATTTTGGCAGTATTGTGAAAATAAAGACTATTCTAAAATAAAAAGTTTGTGTAAGAAATCTGTTTTACCAGCAGATTACAAATAAATTACCACACTCAGAGGGACATTTAAGAAGTTTTTTTTTTTTTGACTGCATAACAAAATACTTGGCTTTTTTGAGTAGGATTTCTACATTATATATTTAGAGGTTATTATAGAGATATTGTAATATATATTTAGAAGTTAGCGTATGCATTCTAAGGAGAATAAATTTATTGATTGATTGATTTCCAAGTTAAAAATAAAAATATAAGTTCAATTTTTAAAAAGCTTTGCGATTTACTGAGTGATTTCATATAGTCTCTGATATTTTGTAAAGAGAGTAGAGAAGATATTGCTATTCATAACTTTATAATGAGGAAGCAAGCTCAGATATGCTAAATGACATGTTCAGACCCATACGAGAGTCAGCACTTTGGAGAGTCAGAACACAGAGATAATCTCCTTCAATTCAGTGATTTAGTTTTCAACTTTGCCCTGAAAAAACTTCAAATGAGGTTCTTAGTCATTTGTAAGACAAGGACATTTTAGAGTGCTGGAATTTACTTCAACTACCTTCAAAGAGAACGAGGTTAAATGATGTTCAACTACAAATAAGCAAAAAATATAATTGTACGTTTTCTCTTTACCTTCCTTCACTGTTAGGGCCTAATTTTTATTTTAACTTAAAAAGAAAGAAACTTCCCACAGTTTTCCTGCCAGGAGTGTGGATCATAGCAGAGCTATAGATGCCCAGCCTATGAACAGACTGACCCATTCATGGACTCCAAGACCAGCATGCGATGATAAGTCCAGGTACCTAGTCTTCTCAGCACACTCAATGCAAAGATTTCAGACTCACTCATGACATCCATACTTCTTCCCTTTGATTCTAGCACTTATCTACCGACTACTAATACTTTGGCTTCTATCTTAGCCTAACAAAAGGAAGTACTCAGCTTCAATGAAAACAGAACTTCACATTCCCTTGGTAATGGTGGCATACTTGCTTTTTCTTTGCCTTTTTGCTGTTTTTCTGCCTGCCTGGCATTTTTTCTCCTTCAATAGTTCCCTTTCATGAACTAACTCCCCCATAATTTCCCTCTTGATCAGGAGAGACTGACTAGAGGTTCCACATCCAGAGGTTGGCACTTGACCCGTAACTGGCTGATCAGCTCATCTCTTCCCTGTAGCCACAGGAATTTCAAGAATGGACATGTAATAAGAATTGACCTGATGAAATTCAATCCTGGGACTTGTAGGAGTTAAATGACAAAGTTCTTCACACTGCAGTTGGTTTTTTGTTCCCCCACAGTTTTATTGAGGGATAATTCATATATTAGAAATTGCACCCGTTGTAAGTGTACAAATCAATGATTTTTAGGAAATCTACCGAACTGAGCAACTATCACTAAAATCCTATTAGAACGTTTCCACCTCCCCAAAGAGTTGCCTTGTATCTGTGTGCAGTTAATCTCTTCTCTGATGGCAGTCCTAGATAATCACTAATCTGCTTTCTTTCTATAAATTTGCCTTATCTGGACATGTATTATTGGAATCAAGCAACTTGTGGTCTTTTGTATCTGGTTCCTTTCACTGAGAAAAATGTTTTTGTTTGTTTGATTTTTGAGATTCATTCATGTCGTAGCATTTATCAATAGTTTGTTCCCTTTTATTAACAAGTTGATCTTCTGCAGTATGCATACACTGCATTTGTTTATCCATGCAGCATGTGATGGACATTTGCATTATTTCCAGGTCTGACTATTATGAATAATTCTACTATGAATATTTACCTACAAATCTTTGTGTGGCTATATATTTTCATTTCTCTTGGCTAGATTCCTAGGAATGGAATTACTGCGTCATAGGGAAAGTTTATGTTTAGCATTTTAATAAACAATTGAATTATTTTCTGAAGTGGCTGTAGCATTTGACATTATACCCAGCGATGTACAAAGTTTCCACTTTCTTCACGTCTTTGCCAACACTTGATATCGTTTATATTCTTTATTATAGTCATTCTAGTGGGGGTGAAGTAGTATCTCTTTGTGGTTTTGACATTTTTCTAATGACTAAGAATTTTGAACTGCTTTCCTGGCTTATTAGCTACTCATATATCCTCTTTAGTAAAATGTATCTTTAAATAACTTTACCATTAAAAACAATTAGTCTCATTATTGTGTTGTTAAGTGTTCAAATTTTTGGATTCATATTCTCTATCAGATGTGTAATTTGCAAACATTTTTTTCCCAGTCTATGGCTTCTTTTCATTTGCTTGACGATATCTTTTGAAATGGAAAAATTTCTGATTATGATGAAGTCAATTTATTATTTCTTTCTTTTAAGGATCTTGCTTTTTGTACCATATGTGAGAGTCCTTGACTGGCCCAATTTCATGAAGATTTTCTCCCATGTTTTATTCTAAATTTACAGTTTTAGGTCATACTATTATTCAATTCTTCCATCTGCTATGGAATAAGTGTCTAGATTCACTTTTTTCCTCATATCTAATTGTCCCAGCATCGTGTGTTGAAAATATTTTTGCCATTGACTTGTCTTGAAGAGTTTGTTGAAATCAGTTAACCAGAAGTGTAAGGATTTATTTCTGGACTCTCAATTCTGCTTAATTAATTCCTGTGTCTATCCTTATGCCAGTACCACACTGCCGTTATTATTGTGGCTTCACAGTAAGTTTCGAAATTGGGTAGTGTCAGTTCTCCAACTTCATTCCTATTTTTAAATAGTATTTTGGCTTTTCTAGGCCCTTTTCATTTCCATATAAATTTTAAGACCATCCAGCAAATGTCTACAAAATAAGCCTCCTAGAATTTTGATAAGTATTGAAATGAATTAATAGGTTAATTTGGAGAGAATTACCATCTTGAATATATTTTACTTCCAATTTATGAAAATACAATGTAGCTCCATTTATTTAGATCTTTAATTTATCTGTGCAATGTTTCATAGAACGCAGTGTAAAAATCTTACAATTCCTTTGTTAACCATATTCCTAAGTATTTCTATCCTTTTGATACTTCCATGAATGAAATTTTGTTCCTAATTTCATTTTCAGATTATTCCTTGCTAAAAATTAGAAATATAACTGATTTTTAAAAATATCAATCTTCTTTTAAAAATATTTCTTCTTTTAAAAATATTAATATTCTTCAAAATAGGTAAACTGATTTATTAGTTCTAAGATATTTGTGTATGTCTAAGATATTTGTGTTGGGGGGGTGTGTGTATTCCTTGCATTATCTACTATTAGATATGTCATTAGGTCACGTCTTTTGCAAAAAACAGTGGTCTTACTTCTTTCTTTCTAATCTGAATGTCTTTTTTTGGTTGTTTGTTTGTTTGTTTGCTTGTTTTCCAGGGAAGATTAGCCCTGAGCTAACATCTGCCAATCCTCCTCTTTTTTTTTTTTTTTTCTGAGGAAGACTGGCCTTGAGCTAACATCCGTGCCCATCTTCCTCTAGTTTATATGTGGGACACCTACCACAGCATGGCTTGCCAAGCGGTGCCGTGTCCCCACCTGAAATCCAAACCAGTGAACCCCGGGCCACCAAAGCGGAACATGTGCACTTAACCGCTGCACCACCGGGCCAGTCCCTACTCTGGATGTCTTTAATCTCTCTCTTTCCCTCCTCTTCTACCTCTTGCATGTGTGTGCACCTTATTGCAATGCCTAGAACTTCTAGTACTATATTATGTAGAATTGGGGAGATAGACATTCTTGTTTTGTTCCCATTGGTAAGGAATTGAGAACCTTTTCCTTTGCACCATTGAGGTGGTTTTAGGTGTGGGTTTTTCATAGATATCCTTCATAAGATAGAGCAAGTTCCTTTGTACTCATAGTTTATTAAAGCTTTTCATACAGTGTCGGGTTTTGTCAAATGAGGTTTCTGCATCTGTTGAGATAATCTTCTTTTTCCCCTTTTTTCTGTTATAATGACACTTACTTTAATTCATTTTAGTGTGTTAAATCCACAACTGGATCATGATGTATAACTTTTGTAAAATGTTTCTGGATTCAGTTTGAAAATATTTTGTTAATGATTTTTATGTTCATATTCATGAAGAATATTAGCCTTTAGTGACTTTCCTTGAGTTATCTTTATCTGGCTTTGGTATATTGCTGATCATGACCTCATAGAATGAGTCTCTATTTTCTGAAAAAATTTCTGCAGTATTGGTATTATTTTGTCTTTAAATACTTCAGAGAATTCACCAGTAAAGTCATCTGGGCCTGGCTTTTCTTTTTCTTTTCTTCTGCTTTATCTCCCAAAATCCCCCCAGTACATAGTAGTATATCTCAGTTGCAGGTCCTTCTAGTTGTGGCATGTGGGATGCCACCTCAATGTGACTTGATGAGGGGGTACCATGTCTGCACCCAGGATCCAAACCAGTGAAACCCTGGGCTCCCGCAATGGAGCATGCAAACGTAACTGCTCGGCCACGGGGCCAGGCCCATAGTCCTGGCTTTTCTTTATGGATATAGTGTTAATTACTAATTCAGTTTCCTTCTCATTAATGACCTATTCAAATATTCATGTTCATCTTGAGTTTGGTTCGGTAGTCTGTGTCTTTCTAAGAATTTTTCACTGTGTTAAGTTGGCTAATTTGTTGGCATAAAGTTCACATATTCCATTTAATTTCTATAGGGTCAGTAGTGATGTAGCGTCTCTCATTTCTGAATTCTGTAATTTGTGTCATATATCCTTTTTTCTTGGTCAAACTAAAATTTTGTTAATTTTGTTCATCTTTTCAAAAAGCCCACTTTGGTTTCATCGTTTTGTTTCATACTTTTTTCTGTTTTCTATTTCAGTAATTACTAGTCTAATCTTTATAATTTTCTTTTTTCTGTTTGCTTAGTGTTTAATTTACTCTTCTTTTTCTAATTTCTTGTTGTGAATGCTTAGGTTATATACCTGAGATTCTTAGGTTATGCAGCTGAGACATTCAAAGGTGTAAATTTTCATCTAAACATTGCTTTAGCTGCATTACATAAATTTAGAAATGTGGTGTTTACGTTTCATTCATTTTTAAATATTTTTAAGTTTCTCTAGAGACATCTTCTTTGACTGATGAGTTATTTAGTAGTATGCTACTTAATTTCCAAATATTTGGTATTTCCCAGATTCCTTTCTGTTATTGATTTCTAATTTGATTTATGACCAGAGAACATAGTTTGTATCATTGTATAATTTGATTGTTTTCAAAGTTATTGAGACTTGTTTTAAAGCGTAGCTTGTAGTCTACTTCGAAGAAACTTCCATGTGTGCTATTTTCAGTTGTTTCTAGTTAGATTATGTTCTTAAAGTATAGACTTTTCTTCGTAACTAGTAGATTGAAATCTCTTTGGTTGTAAATTGTAAGAATCTGTTTCATAATAGAATTGCCCTTGCTGTGTAAAAGAAAATAAAACATTGTAATATATGTAGGCCACTGTATAAGATGAACTACTTAGTTATTTTTTCTTAACTCGTGGAATAATACTGTTATATCTTTGGGGGTATTAACCCCATTCTTACCACTGTGCCACAAAAATGTCTTGTCTTCATTTAATTGTAACTATATTAACTAATAACTTCAGTACTTTTAAAGCAAAACAAGCCACTTATGGCCCTTCTAACACAATGAGTCATTCTAAACAGCATATTCAATGTGCACTTTCCTTTTAGAGACCCCAAAGGAATATGTACACACTGTTGTGCTCATGGGATATTTACTCATGGCATATGCCCTTGACTTATGGGTGGCAACTCAGTTAGTATATGCCTGTTCTCTAGGTTCATGAAGCAGAATGGTAAAGACAATGAAATGACGTTAATATTTGATTGGCCAAACTAGAATGGGTGATTGCCTATTAGTGTTGCCATTGTTTCGATAATTCTCACTAATATATCCGTGTCAGCTATTTAAATCTTTATTTATGTTTCTTGAAACCAAGGATTTTCAGAAAGGTATTTCAAGGAGACACTAGTACTTAATAAGGACATTTGTAAATTTTGTTTGTAATATAATAAGATATTTACAAGATCCTCAGGAAGATTGATTCCAGTTATACATACATTTTTACAGGATCAACAATTTTATTTCTCTGTTAAACAAATGATGATTAAAATACTGAAGGAACATTTTGAGTAATATCTCTTTCTTGATGTCTAGAAGCAAGTTTCTAACATAAATTAACAGTAGAACTTTCCTCTTTGGTTTAGATGGCATAATGCCTTGGCGACAACACCAGCATTCTTATAACTTTTTTAGTTTTTATTATATTTAGTTATTTTTCTGGTAAAGTCTCTGATATAAATCCTTTAATCTGTTGACAGCAATTGACTATAGTAATACAGTAATCTCCTTTGTATTTTCCATTCCTTATAAATTCAAACTTGACTTCAGGTATAATATTGTTGCTGTATATTTGTACTTGATGACATTTTATGTAATTAAAATGAGGAATATCTGAATAAATAACAAGATTTATTATTACTTATTTATTAAAAATGTAAGATTTTATCTTGCATTTATCCATAAATATTTTGATTAATAGAATATTTGAGAAAAATACCCATAGTCACATGAAAGTTTTTATACTTTTACCAAAAAAATAACGATAAGTAAAGCACTTATTTTTAACAGCTTTATTGCAATGCAATTCACATACCATACAATTCACTCATAAAAGTGTTCTATCCAATGGTTTTTAGTATTTTCAGGGTTTTGCAACCATCACCACAACTTTAGAACATTTCATGACTTCAAAAATAAACTCCATGCCCATTAATGATCATTTCTCATTTCCTTCAAAAGCCCCCACCCCTAGGAAATGACTATTCTACATTCTGTCTTGTAGTCTAGACATTTCGTATAAATGTAATCATACAATATGCAGTCACTGGTGACTGGCTTCTTTGACTTGACATAATGTTTTCAAACTTTGTTCAAGTTGTGGAGTGTATAAGTACTTCATTTTAATTGCAGGATAATATTTCATTGTATGTATATACCACTTTTTATTTATCTGCTCCTCAGTTGATTGACATTTGGGTTGTCTCCAATTGTGGTATATTTTTAGGAACAGCACTGCCATGTGCCTTCATGTACGAGTTTCTGTGTAGACTTATCTTTTCAGTTCTCTTGGATATACGCCTAGGAGTGGAATTGCTGGATCACATGGTAATTCTATGTTTAACAGTTGGAAGAACTTCCAAACTGTTTTTCTAAGTGGCTGTACCATTTCATATTCCCATCTGCGATATATGACAGTTCCAATTTCTCCACTTCTCGTGAGCACTGGTTATTATCTATATTTTTTGTTACAGCCAGCCTAGTGAGTATGAAATAATATCTTATGGTGGATTTGATTTGCATTTCCCAAGTGAGTAATGAATTTATACTTCCTTTCATGTGCTTATTGGACATTTGCATAAATTCTTTGAAAAAATGTCTATTTCAATCTTTTAATTGGGTTATTTTTTATTATTGTACTGTAAGTGTTCTTTAAATATTATGGATATAATAATTTTTATCTTATCAGATAAAATATGGTGGTAAATAATAATTTTACCTTAACGATAATCATTTTTTCAAGCATTTGCTCTCATTCTGTGGATTATCCTTTCAGTTTCTTCCTGGTGTCCTTTAAAGCATAAAAGTTTTTAATTTTTTTGAATTTCAATTTATTTTTATTTCTTTGCTTGTACTTTAGGTGCCATATTCAACAATGTTTTGCCTAACCCAAGGTTACAAAGATTTACTCTTATGCTTTCTTTTAGCTGCTTTATGATTTTAACTCTTACATTTTGGTCTATGATCAATTTGGAGTTAATTTTTGTGTATATCATCAGAAAGAGATCTCACTTCACTTTTTGCGTGTGGATATCCAGTTATCCTAGGCTCATTTGTTGAAAAGAACTGTTATTCTTCCTCCTTTGAATTGCCTTGGAGTACTTGTTGAAAGTCAGTTGTATATCACTTAACTTTGTTTTACAATCTTAAATAATAGCTTTTCCGCTGGACCTTATTGTTCTAATCTCAAGTAAATACACTTTAATATTTATCGAATGACTCTAATGAATAATATTTGATTTCTTGATGTATTTAGTATCTTGTATCTCATACATTATCTAGATTTACTATCTTAATGAATGCATGGGTCAATGGTGTGCTAAATTTTAAGTGGTAAATATATAGTTATTTTCCTTCTTGATAAATTAAACATCAAAGCACTCTGAATTGATAAACTTTAGAAGACTTTAGACCTAGATTTTCCTAAATATGACAAAAATGTAAATTGCTACTGTAAATATAAGGCACATCTCAATTAATTAGATTCTTGATTAAAATCTATATTATCAAAATAAATACTAGTTGGGAATATTAATGTTTGTAGATTATCATTTATCATGCTTCCTTGTTGCCAAACATCCTGGAAAACCCTAACCTTATCAGAAGAATTCTTGGGTTGACGATCCCACTTGCTCAAGGTCAAACAGAAATTTACCAGCTTCATTTGCAGCTAGTACCCAGGCAGGTGAGTTTACAGACAACAAACAGACTTACCAGTCAGGGACTTCAAATTCTCAAATAAGTAGCTGAGGGAATTAGGCACAGGACCTGATCCATTTGCCTAGTTATAGTGGCACCAGAAGCATACAGCATTTATGGGTATCAGAGTTTGCAAAGTCTCACACCTTGCAGCAATGCTATTCACTGGGAGGCCATAGCTGCAATTTCCTCTTGAGCTTGACTGCTGGGTACCAGCAGGATGGCATTTTCATCAGGCTAGATTTGAAGTGGTGTTTATGGCATGATTCCTCAAAGTTTAACCTTAAACTTGTTCTCTAGAAAGTCCAACAATTACATAAACTACACAAATGTTCTCTAGTGAATTCCTTTTCTACTTAAAGAGACAAAGCAATTTTTTCTTGCTTTCAACTGACAACCTGATTGATAAAATATAGTATCTCATCCTAGAGTATATCACTATTAATCATATATGAAGTCATATTGTCAATTTAGTAACAGAATTTAATTCAAAAGAGAATTGACTGAAAAAATACTATTCCTGAGGTATCACAGAAGTTTTAAAGACAGGAACATCTACTAAGTTCTATCATTTCCCTAAAAGATTCATGGGTAACCATGTGGATTTATACACAAGCAACTAATACAAACTTGGCTTTGATAAAATTATCTAAAACACTGTTGATAAAAGGTAACACTTAGACACAAACAATATTGAGATATCAGCATTTTTAGATGAGTTGGTACTTGTGACCATAGAATAAGAGCTTCTGGTTACTTCTGTAGACTCACCAAAGAGAATTTGGATCTTACGTTTTCATTCCTCTGAGTTTTTAAATAGTGTATTAGAGAAGTATAATCAACTTTAAGCATTCTTCTCAATTCTAATCAGGATTGCACAGAATTATACAGGTAAATAAAACCTACAAATTTTTATTGTTTACTCATAAAGGACTTAAGTTTTTAAAACCAAACTTTTCTAGGAAAAACTAAACTTCCTTCCTTCATTCATTCCACAAATATTCATTAAATTCGTATGTGCCAGGCACAGTACAATGTATCATGCTAGTAGTTTGGTACTAGGATTTGTGTTTTCTCTTCTTTTTTTATATATTATTTTCTTCTTTTTACACACACACAAATAAAGGAATTATTTTTAAATCTTACGCTATTCCATTCCATGTTCTCTGTAATGTAGGTTGGTGGCTATGATTTGTTTGTCAGTAGATATGAAAAGCTAAACAGGTTTACTGAGGTCTAAAATATTCTTGTGTGTTCAGAGACTTTTTCAGACACAGCTGGAATATTCAGTGTAACTAAACGTTATGCTGTTTTTCTTTTCTTGCCACACTGGACCTGCAGGATGAAATAGAAACCAAGGTCACAGTTGGAAACAGTAATAGAATTCCTCAGCCTATGAATATGATCGCATTGGCAGTCTTGGACTCCTCCTTTTCTATACTATTGAAACTCCAGCCAAACATTAGAGCCAACTATATATAGAAATGTAATATCAAGTTTATTTTTACGGCAATCAATGCACTTAAAGCCAAGTTTAACAATGAGATTCTACCACACCCTGAAGATTGATAGCAACACTGAGAGGGAGATGAAATGGTTTAATGTTCTTGAAAGTTATCAGTCAGAAGCTCTACAGTGACTATATAAAAATCTCATTCCCATTTCATCTTTGGTTTTCATTATTCACTATCCTGCTGTTAATTTTTGTTGCTCTTTAAAAGTGAAGCATACCACAAAGTAAAGAAATCAATTTTTATAGAAGACAACTATGTTAGAATCTTTGATCACATTATCTTAGGTAGTTTTTAAGAAATGTATCTGAGATACGTATTATAACTAATTTCCAGATGACAAAACACACTGCTTGAGGGTGAGCAATGCCTCTACACAAATGGAGAAATATATTAATATATTCTTTCACTTATTCAGTTAATCACTCAACAAATATTTATTCAGCACATGACAGGAATAAAATATTTTAAATTTGGATTGTAAAAGCTATAATGAGATACTGTGTTTTGAATTATATTCTGAATATTATCATATTTTGAATTTACTAAATTACCTAGTGTTTTTAGGGCTATTTTAACCAGGACCTTTATTTTCATGTACTTTGTTTCCATTGTTCATGATAACTGTGCTGAAATCCTGTTAGTTAAAGTGTTAGAAAAAATAAAAAATAAAATAAAGTGAGAGAGACTGGTTAGAATATAAGCTTCATGAGGGCAGGGATTTTCTTTCTTGTTGATTAGTAAAAATCTCCTGAATCTAGGACACTGCCTTGTTTGGTCCTCACTAATTATTCCTCTGAATGAATGAGATTGCAGAAAACTGATGCTTTTGTACGGAAGCAAGAAAATAATGAAAATAATTGTCTCAAAACTGTTCCAATGAAATAAATAATTAAATTTATAACTAGTTGAACATTATACTGAGTTGGAAATCATTATGTATTTTCTAGCTTAGAAGATTCACTCATAAACCATTGAGATTGCTTTATGTCATTCCACGTGCTATCAGTATGAGGTAGAGTATAAAGTTGAAATATTAAATTAGGAAATAAAAATAAAATTAATTAAAACTAAACATGCGTCACTCAGAAATAACCACTGTTAAGATCTGGAGTATAGTCTTTCAGGTATTTTGATATGTATTTATATATCTATAACCATTCAGTTATTCATTTGTCCCACCGTGTGTCCATCATTAGTAAACTCAATATGTCCCTACCGTATGTCATTAAGCTATAACTATTGTTTGCTCTTTCACTGACTTATTTTGCTTTGTTTAGCAATTGTAGAAGTGTGGCAACATTTCTACAGCAAAAGTTTTGCACACATCCATCGTAATAATTCCTAAACTCCAAATTGGAGATTCTAGAGTATGGCAATTTTTATGGTTTAGAGAAAATGAAGGTATTTATTGACTCAACAATACAGTATCCAACTATCATTTTCTTAACACTGAATATTGTCATGTTTGTTAATCCTTACCAACTTCAAAGATATCTTAATTTTTATAAGGATATTTGTGCATTATAGTGCTTTAACTCTGTAGTCTCTCAGGAAACTGGCTGTTTTTCCATCTTCTGCACCTCATGGAGTAGTTCTGAAAACCTTCAGCTTCACTACAAGCACTCCAAATACGATTCTGAATGTTTATTAATGCTTGTGGACTTTTGATTCCAACTGTTGATGTCTACTGTTGATGAATTCAGACTTCTTCGGTGTAGTTAGCAACCATTAGGCTGCAACTGCAACACATTTTAGTAATGGTTACAATCTTTATCTCTTTTGTGTTCTGCGATTTTTGTGTGTGTGTTCTACAATCTAGACTGTTATTTCATGATAGATAATCTTGGGGAAGGGATGCATTCTTATAACAGCTGCTAGCCATAAACCATTCTATGTTATAGTTTAATTTTTCTCATTCAGCCAAAATTTGCATATGTTTTGGCAGAAGATTGTTTTTAGGACTCAGCAGCAGGCAACTTTATCCATCAAGCACACTTGTGAGAAAGAAGTAAATAGAATTTGAGCAGTAAATTGCTGAAGTTGAATGAAAATCGAAAGTAGGAAATCAACTAATTTTCAGTGTCATGTTTCTCCTATATCAATGTTATAGTATATTTATTATTATTATCAAAAAGTCCCTACATATTGCTGTAAACATAAAAACGCAGTAAGCTTGTCAGTGATCACTCAGAAAAGCAATTTTTTTTTCTGCTTTTAATGAAAACTAGGGTCATAGAATGAAAATAATTAGAGCTTGTTTTTGCAAATGCCAAACCTCAAGAAGAATGAGTACAGATGGTTTCAGCTAGAGACTTTATTGCTGCAATACACGAACGTTTCCTTACAACCTCATTTATACAACAAATATTTACTGAATGGCCAATATATGTCAGGCACTGTGATAGATGCTAGAGATAAACGGTCAATAAACAGATCTTACTCTTACTTTCCCAAGACATTTACTCTAATAGAAATTATAGGTACTTGAGTACAAATATGAGAGTGCTATACTAAAGGATAAAAGTGCTAAAGTGTGTGGAAGTGACAAGAGTTTATGACAAAGTCTAGAAGGATCAGTGAAGACTTCACTAAGAAAATAATATTTAAGACCTTAATGAGAAGTAAGAATTATCTATGTGACAAGAGGACAGCATTCAAACTGGGTTTATTAGGAATGAATGCCCAGAGGTGAAAAAGTTCAGTGCATTGTAGGAACTTAAATGAAGATATGATTCCTTGAATAAGAGATGTTATGGGAAAAAGAGGAATGCCAGGAAAGAGCAGCCAGGTCCAGATGATCTGGACCTGGGTAAGACATGTTTAGAAGTTTGATTTTATCCTGAAGAATTGGGATAACATTACAGCGTTTTACAGAGGGCACTTACTAGAGCAGATTTGTTTATCTGAAAGAACACTCTAGCTAGTGTGGAACACTGATTGAAGAAAAACACCACTTAAGGTGAGGATAGCAGTTTGACGCTTGTTTTGTTATTCAAAGGATGCACATATTAGCCCAGACTGATGACAAGGTAGCAGCTTGGTTTATAGGAGAGGGAGTGAAGACAGAAACAAATAAATGGATTTGAAAGAGATTTAGGATGCTTAATTTTAAGGCTTTGGTGCTGGATTGTATGTGGATAGATTGGAGAAGACGGAAAATCAGTGGATGTCTCTGAAGATTCTGGGTGAAACTCTGTGTGTTTGGGTGTGTCACACACTATGTGATCACGAAAGAAAGACCCAGCACATTGAGAGAAGAACAATGATGCGGTTAAGCTTGTGAATATTGAATTTGATCTTCCTATGTGTCATAAAATAAAAGTATCTTACAGGCAAGAGATAAAATATCTGGAACTCAAGAGTAAGCAGTGGATATTGTGGAGTTTCAACATCCAGCTATTAACTGGGGATCTAGAAGTTGCTAATCTCACCCAGAGAGATGACACAGAATAAAAAGGGGAAAGGTTCTTGAATAGGATCATGAAGGAATCCAAACGTGGAGATGAAATTTTCAAACTCAAGCTTCTTCTGTGGCCTGTCAGGTGTCAATAGTTAATAAAACAGTCCAAGTGTAATAATAATAACAGCATAAGCTGATGATAAGTGTCCACTGATTTTGTGACTCAGAATCAAGGTTCAAAACAAATGATGGAAACTGTGGAGGGCTCCAGAACAAATACCTTCAAGGGAGTGCTGTTAGTCAGCTTTAACCAATTTTTCTTACAAAATTTATCAAGGAAAGCTCAAACTCTAGCTGTTACCGTGATTTTTAAATATTGACAAATAATTATCTTTAAAAAAAAAAACCCAAAGCTTTGTGACTATCAAACAAAACACAATGGTGGACCAGACTCTACATAGGGTCATTCCATTCCATTTTAAGGAATGAAATGAGAAAAAAGAGAACCAATAGAGGAGACTGGGGATGTACGAAGAGAGGTGCACAAATGCAGTGATCCTAAAGAGTTAACAGTCTTCCTCATCCAGAACCAAGTGGGTAAGTGGCGATAAGCTGTGGGATAATAGATCCTTGTGCTTGGAAAGGGCTTTAAATATTAAACAGCCTGTATTGATATTATTCACAACATTGCCTTAAAGTCTTCCATCTCCTACTGTTCATCTTCGCCGTGTGGGATTTATTATGCTCCCACGTGCATAAGCTACAGTGCTAGTTGTTAGCTACTAAACATAATAGATAGTTCACCTTTTTCGTAAATTTGTGGTTTAACATTTTCTGTACTTCCAACATATTATTTCAGGAACGTATTCATCCTAATTTTTTTTTAACTTTAAGATACTTTCTCCTCCTTTTCTTTTCTTAAATTGCACAGCAATATATCCTTATTGGATAGTTTTCTTGATAAGATTTTGCAAGTGCTCCAACTGGAACAGAATGTGGTTGCCAAGATCTGTGTAGTGGAAATGACAGAAGCACATTTATTTTTTGAGGGGTTTATTGGATAGAAGTCAAACACTATATTGACTTGGCTCTAACAAGGTTTCTGCTATGCACCCCATAAGATATTATACTTTCTTGGCAAATATGAAGTGCTAACTCCTCCCTTTTGCAATTGAGGCATATCCTGCCCAAGCAGAAGGATGAACACAATAACCTAACAGGTATTTTTCCAACCATGACTACTGTGATCTAAGTCCAACAGACAGCCAGAACTTTTTAAATATTTCATTTTAAAATAATTACACTTAAATTATCTTAAAATATATCCTATAAAATATATACTTGCTTTGACATACATTGCAGTGTTCTGAGCAATTTCTTCCAGCTATATTTTCCTTTATCCTAAAGTTTTCAGAAAGAAACGTGGGAAACCCAATATCCTATATATTTTCAGGAGAACCTCAAAGCTGGATTAAATTTGTGAAGGGTAATATTTTCTCAGGAACTGTACTAATGTAGTGGACCCTCAGCTTTCACATTTTCTTATAATTAATTCCAAAATTTACAAATATCACCCTGCACTGTAAATTTCCTCATAAAACTTGAGAAAGTATGATGAAAAGACAAAACTATGAATGATTAATATTTTGAATTTCTACCATATATTATTTGAATCATTGACATAAATCTGAGTATTTGAAACAAGTCTCCAAGTAAAGTCCATAATTTTGTGCAAATTTTTCCTATAAATGTTTGTTATTAGTGGCGTCAAGTTGGTTCTAACTCCCAGTGACCCTGTGTACAGCAGGGCAGAACCCTGCCAGATCTTTTTGTGCCATCCTCTCGCCTTCTGGCACTATAGTAGTCTGGAAGCTCCACTGAAACCTGTCCACCATGGGTGACCCTGCTGGTATTTGAAATACGAGCGGCATAGCTTTCAGCATCACAGCAACATGCAGCCACTGTAGTATGACAACGAACAGAGGGTTGACAAAACCTGGGCCATGGCAGTGAGAACACCGAATCTTTACCACTAGACCACGAGGGCTGGCTGCTCTATACTGTACTTCAATTAATTCTCAACATGCTTGGGTAGTCATCTATGTTCATCTATCACCCAAGTAGCATATTCTTTCACACATAGGCACACAAAATTCATACTTGTACTACAGCAAAATTAATGTTTACTGTGCTTTATGGATTCTTTGGTCTCCTGTAAATGAAAAAAGCTGGAGATATTGAAATCCCAAATGGCAAAGTGAGTCAAAAGCTCAAGAAAGAAATAGTGGAAAAGACCACACAAGAAATTATTTTATTCTTCTTCTCCCATTCTAATGATGTGTTATGTGGTTACCACAAAGTGAATTTATCTTGAGCCTCTCTCTGTATCCAAATGATTCTTTCTTGACTCCTGTTTATTTCTTATTGTCTTTTTGTTTCTCTCTCATTATATTTTCTTTTTCTAACCACTTTATTGAAGTATAATTGATATACAAAAAGCCATATGTATTAAGTATATATAACTTAATGAGTTTGAAGATAAATAAATACCTGTGAAACCATCACCACACTTATTTCATAAACATATGCATCCACTCCAAAAGTTTTCTCCTGCCTTCTTTATTTATTGTTATCATTGTTTGTGTGTGCATGTGCATGAGTGTGTGTATAATAAAATCATTTAACATAAGATTTACCCCCTTAGCAAATCAGGGAGTTATTAGTCAAAGGGTACAAAGTTTTGCTTATACAAGATGAATAAGTTCTAGAGATCTATTGTATAGCATAGTGCCTATAATTTACAATACTGTAGTATAAACTCATTATATTTTCTAATCTTTAATCCACCCTCGTGTTGGGCAAATAAAGCTTGTGTCAGTTAAAATGTGGAAAGGAAATAGAAGAAGCAAAGGAGAGTTATTTTCTCTGAGTGCCTCCTATGTGCCATTAATTATGATAAGCAGTTTACTAGCATCCTTTTCAGTATTCACACCAAGCCTGAATACCTCAGTGTAGCACATATTTTTCTTCCTTACTGCTGTCCATGTTTATTCCATCACTGAGGCACCAAATACCTTTCATATCTCTTATAAATATCTGTTATCACACCACTTTCTCTATCTTTTCAAGTCTAAGCCATTATAATTTTTCAGTAATAAATTTCTAATTACTCTCCCTAGATAGACTCTTATCTCATCTCATTCTATTTGCTGTACAGGCATACGTCATTTTATTGCACTTCGCTTTATTATGCTTTGCAGATATTGTGTTTTTTACAAGACCTTTCACTAGCAAAAAGATTACAACTCACTGAAGGCTCAGATGATGGTTAGCAGTTCTTAGCAATAAAGTATTTTTAAATTAAGGTATGCACACTGCTTTTTTAGACATAATGCTGTTGCACACTTAATAGATTACAGTATAGTGTAAACATAACTTTTATATGCACTGGGAAACCAAAAACTTTGTGAGACCCACTTTAATGCGATAATCACTTTATTGCAGTGGTCTGGAACTGAACCTGTGATATCTCTGAAGTATGCCTGTATTTAGAACAATATTAAAAGTGCATGCTTGTCATGCCATTTCAGCAGCTTAAAATCCTCCTGACTCTTACATAAAACCTATATATTTTCAAATATGTGTTAAATTCCCAAATGATTTGCTCCTGTCTGTCCTTCCAAATTTACTTAGTGTCATTCTCTAACATAATGTCCAGAATTATTCAGTCCCTCAAGTGCAGTCATGAGCCACGCAATGACGTTTCAGTCAATGATGGACTGTGTATACGACTGGGTCCTGTAAGATTAGTACCATATAACTTAGGTGTGTAGTTGGCTATACCATCTACGTTCATGTAAGTATTATAGTAAAGGAAGAACTTTTCCTTTACTCTTAGAGGTTCTTTTGGTTGGTCTAAGAATTAAAGTGACATGAGATAGATTAAAAGAAAAACACAAACATGTATACAAATATGTCTACATGGGAGAAACCCAGGAAAACTGAGTAACTTGCCAAAGTGCAAAGCAGTCACCTTAAATACCATCTTCAGCTAAAGACAAAAGAAGATGGGAGTAGAGAGAGTCAGGGACTTCAAGGGAAGGGAGGTAATTCACGGGTAAGTGAAAAGGAGCAAACATTTGGAAAACAAGTGTTTGGCCACACAGAAACAGAAGAACACAGAGGGGAGTCCAGCAAACAGGTTTCTCTAAGTTCCTCCCCATCTACCAGCTAGTACATGTTATGCTAAGGTGATAGCTTGCTTCCTGACACAGGTTTTTGGTCTGAATTTTTTTCAGGCAGTTAAGGGCGAGATAAGAAAAATTGTCCAAGTCTTTTGTTTCTTGAAAATAGTCAGCCTAAAATAATCCTCCTGTTAAAGAGACACATTTTGGTGTGGCAAATTTTGTTCCCCTTCAGTACACTCCATGATGTTCACACAACAATGAAATCGCCTAACAATGCATTTCTCAGAACATGTCCTTGTTGTTAAGTAACCCATGATGGTATTCCAAACTCTGTTTACCTGTACAGCATTTTCACATTTCTGCCCAGATTCCATTAGGTCCTCCAGCCTATACTTTGAAAGAAAGCAATATTTCTTTCTGACAATTAATTAAATTTATATTTAATTGTTTTATATGTGTCCTTCCACTCTGGATTGTAAAACCCACACATCTCTACTGTGGAATATATATATATACACACACATATATACATATATACATATATATATATATATGTATTATATATATATATACACCTGGCATATATTAGAGAGCTAACAAATATTTGATAATGAATGAACGAAGAAAAAAATAACCACATTTAAATCGTTTACTCTTATTTTAGGATATGAGATTCCAAAATGACCTCACTACAGATGATTCACAAAGGTACTTAGGATTAAAAGCAAAACACAGAAAATGTGTTTGAGCTACTCTTTGTGCTTGTGTGTTCCTCCTTAACTAATATCACCATGTTAAAGATGATTTATGAGATGAATTATGAGTCAATTGAAAAACTTCTTTGTTGTATTATTATTTAGTACATCCAAGTAGTATGTATCAAACAGAGCAAATCTAACTTACTTTTAATTTTTTTTTAAGCTATGGGCAAATCCAAATGGAGCAAATCAACTTTTTAATATCCCAAAGGAAATACCAGTACCGTGACCAGATGAGCTTTCATTATCAACAATTGTTTCCACTTATCTTCAACTCACAGGTCAAAATGTGTATTTTGGAGTATTTGGAGGATATTTTTAAAAATGGAACAAATATTCAAGGTATTGAATTTTTAAATTGAATTTTTAAATCGTGAAACAGAATACTTTGGCTTAATTCACTAACAAAACACCGCAATTGAATTTAAAATCATTTTTATTCATCCATTCATTACTTCTTCCCCCATTTTTTCGTAATTCCTGGAGTCCCCTCTGATGCTTGTTTCTCCTGCTGTTCTGTAGCTTCCCAGAACCGCGGGACTTTGTCAGCAGATCCCTCCAGGGCTGTTCACCGTGGTGCAGTTGGAGAAGCAGTGCTGACTATGGTGAATAGTGGGGCCTCTGGAGCCAGCCTGCCTCAATTTGAATCCTGACTCTGTCACTTACTAACTATAGAAATATTTTCTAAGCATCAAAAATGTGGAGCACTTCATTTGATGGCTTTTGGCTCAAAGTGCAAATGCTTATAAGATTGATACTGTGCCTAAAAGCCCTAAATAAATAATCTGCCAACCTCAACATTAAGCCAAATTTCTGAGGGAAAGTATCCTATGATCTGATGTTACCTCAACAATTTGAAACATGTAGCTTACAACATCATCATTACAATGTAAGGCTCATTTCCTTTAGGCATTTTCTTAAACAAAGACAACCGTACACACACATACACACACATAATACAATAAGAGAGAATTTCGTGCTTTGTCAATATGTTGAATGAGTTATTTGGGGCAATTTTTATTAATTTATGTACTTTATAATTTTCCCTTAAGGTAGGAAAATGTCATTTAACTGTTGAATCCCCATCTTTCAACCACCAGAAGGTAAGTTTATGATTTCAGTGTGTATAGGCACATTTTCTTGAAACATTATAAATAACTAATATCAATTAATAAATAAGTTACATTAGACTGCTATGGCAATAATTGCCTTACTGAATTAACACCATGAACACACTTCTATTCATCTTTATTTCATTCTTACAATGTGTTGTTGATATTAAATTATTTCATCTTAGGTAATCATATTTCATGGATAACTAGAGAAAAGTAAAATAAATGATTTTTTTCTTATTTAAGCAACACAGCAAAATATTTGGAAACTACATAGTTAATATAACAATTAAAACATGCAAATTATTTGAGCAAAAAATATAATTTAATTAAATATTTTCCTACATCCTACAAAGTTTGAGGTAGTACTACATAGTCAAAAAATGACCTGGGGGGCTTAAAGATATTTTTTTTTTTTGATGTAAGCTCTCGTGTAGAAAATTTAGAATGCATTCTTTGGCTATATATGTGCTCTCTCACTTATAAAGTCTGTGAAACATACAGCACAACATACTGCCAATGGCATGATGACATCCAATGTAAGGGGAATATCTTGGCTAGGGTACCACACCCAAGGTCATTCTAGACTCAGTTTAGAGAAACATTCAGTACAGGTGTATGCTGACTCTGGCTGAATATGAGTCAGAAATGATTGAAGTCAAGAGCATAAGGCCAATGTAAGAGATGGTCAAGAGGACTTTGGTTGTCTGATTAAAGAGAATCACTCATAATATAAGAGCTAAAGAAGAAACAAAGCCTTTATCCTAAGAGCTGTGTTGCCATCCAGTGGCTCTTTCCTTTCCCTTACAATGTCATTATTAAAGGGTTTCTAGGGTTAATCACAAAACTATTTAGAGTTCTAACGGACTTGAAGTAAAGAAAAACCTTCTAAAATTTAGCAGTACAATTGGCTTCTGTATGAAACAATGAGATTCTTCAAAAATGAGGAGTTCAGAGGCTAAACATTCCTTCAGTTGGGGATATTACAGAAGGATTTATTGCAACCATATCTATCTCCCTGTATGTTTCACCTGTCTATCCTTATTCTTTCTTCCTAACTAGCTCCAGAAAATAAAGGAAACCAGTGCCATCACTCCTACATAAGACAGACCCTTACATATTTTAAGGCAATTCTTTGGTACCCCACTATGCTCAGTTAAATTAGGGCAATATACATGTTTCTGTTCCCAAGGACCTTTTGATTTCTTGGGTAAAAGGTACAATATAGAATTTGGTAACTCCAAGTGTCTGGCAGGTAAGTGGAAGTTTTCATCATCTTCGTCACCAGTGTTGCAACACTGTGGTCCTCACTCTTTCCTCAGTCAGGTGCAGAGCTCAGGCTGAGTCTGTCAGAACGATATTGAGGTTTCCCAAGTCACATGCAATTTCAGACCAACACATTCTGTGTGATAAATGATCAGCTGCTGACTTGAGTCACTTTAAACTAATTTTCTAAATGTCTTCTCTCTGGTATGGCTAAGCATCATGTGTGCAGATTCCCTTGCCTTCTCAGAGTCTGGCACACTCCATGGAAAATCTGGATATTTCACAATACAAGTCTAGTAAAATTACTCTCCACCCAATCCAAACAGCAAGAGCTCTACCACAAGAGTTTATGGTTCTTTCCAGAAAAGTATGATTTGGGGGATAAATATTCTCGAGTCAGTTGCATTGTTGTGGGAAAGTCAGCCACAGCCACTAAAATATAACATACTTCTCTCCTCTTGTGCCTAATTTCACCCTGAGTTAATTGGAGGAATCAACCTTCCCAAGTTGATTATTTGTGTTAATCAGCCCTTTACCTCCCTCGAAGTTATCTAGTTCTCTTCAGATATGATCTATAACTTCCTTTTAAAGCACTCAGACATATTCTCCAGGGGCTGCTGTGAAACACCTGGAACATTATTCGAATTATGTCCCTTTTCTAATATCCATGCATTACCAGCCTATTTTTTTCACTGATACTAGAGTAAAGTTGAAGTTGCAAAATACTCTTCTGCAAATAACAAAGCACTGTATTTCTTCAATATTCTTAGATCAGCTAAAGATGATGAAGCTATCTTCAAGGTACCAGCTTCCTCTTTCATGCAGGCATAAAAAGAAAAATCACATATTTTTATAGCCATGATATTTAAGGATTGGTATACTCTTGGTTAAAAATGAGAGAGAAGCTCAATTTCAATGAAACCAAATTTGTGAAGTCAATACTTCTGTGTCAGATCCTACACCAAGATGAGAATGAAATATACAGAGCCCATGCTGATTTCAGTTTAAGGAAAGAACTACCATTGTTGTTTTGTGCATCATTGCATGTCTGTCTCTGGATTAGATTGAATACATATGTTGACATTTGGAAATTGTGAACAAACAGTTTCTAAAATCCTGCATTAATACATTTTGTGATATGAAAACATTTTATTACACAAAATGAAAATTGTTCATGTCCATCTGAATTATTCAGAATATTAAGTAGTCTTGATCTTCATATGCTCACATTAATGGATGTTTTTAATAATAGATTAATCTTTCTCAACCTTATGGAATATTGATATTTCTTCACATTGTATTGAGTGATTTACAATATGTAAAGCACTTAGGCAAGTGTTTGGCATATAATGAACATTATGTAAGCATTTGTTATGATAAATATAAATAATTATAGGAATATACATTAAACATAAAGTAATCTTAAAGTGACACTAAATTCTATTAAATTGTGAAGCACTTATCATGAGACATCAATGTATTATATCTTCAATGTTATAGAAATGGATGAGTTTTGAATTCATGTATGTTTGAGTTATTTTTTATGTTAGTACACAGTTCAAGTAACATATATGTTCAATTATTTTTATATTATAATGCGTGAGAGTAGAAATTCATCTTTGGGCAGAAAGAAGAAAGAATTTACTTGATAAAACATAATTTTCTCTGAATATAAGCTGATGTGATAAAAACATTCATTTTGAAAGCAAAACTTACGTTTTCAAATGACCCCCCCGAAAGTTAGTCTGAGTGTAGTAGTTCTGCATACTTAAAAAAAAAGAGGAAAAGAAAACAAAGAAAAGGATATTCCCAGAGTTGACTGGAAATGTTGACAGAATTTTGCACAGGTTGTTATGCAAGGCTGGATTAACTGGAAGGCAATAAAAGTGTGACCAAAAAATCATGGCTGGATTCCAAGATATTTGCAGTGTTTTCTGCTATGGCGTGGTGCAGAAATCCTAACCTCAGCCTATGGACTTGGAGAGACACAGAAGCACTCTACAAAGTGCCATGCTGTGTATATTGTAATCATATATTGTAATCAAAATCAACAAGTTGCTTAAATAATGCAGGTGGTGAACAATTCTGATTCTTTACTAAGTTTTTGGGTACTATGCACATCTATAAATTACTCTACACTAATTCTTGTGACTTTTTAAGATAGATTCCTAAGGATTTTAAACCAGAGATAGCAGAGAGAGAGAAATTACCTTAAATTTATGTCAGTTCTAAGAGAATTACTACTTCATTATTCTATAATTATTTTATTTGAAAAAGAATTATGACTAAAGTTTGCTCACGTGATGTATAAGATATTAGTACTCCAAGGAATAAAAATTGGTCTAAACAACTTAGTTTTAATGTTCTTTAATGGATACTTGATGAAGTTAAAAAAAATTAGTCAATACAATGAGGCTCATAGAAATCGAAGCAGATTTAGGTAATATATGATCCCCAAAATACTTCCACCACATTCTGCTGCTTAGACAATCACAGAGGGAAATCAAAACAGCTATTTAAAATACAACATATATGGGGCTAGCCCAGTGGTGCAGCGGTTAAGTGTGCACGTTCTGCTTCAGCGGCCCAGGATTCACTGGTTCAGATCCCGGGTGCAGACATGGCACAGCTTGGCAAGCCATGCTGTGGTAGGCGTACCACATATAAAGTAGAGGAGGATTGGCAGCAGATGTTAGCTCAGGGCTAATCTTCCTCAAAAAATAAATAAATTAATTAATTAAATAAAATACAACACACACACGTGACCTGATTTAACAAGGAGCAAAGGACTTGAATAGACATTTCTCTAAAGATGATATACAAATGGCCAACAAATGTGAAAAGGTGTTTACCATCACAAATTATGAGGGGAGGGCAAATCAAAACCACAAGGAGATATTACCTCACACCCATTAGGATGGCTACCATTAAAAGTAAATAAATGAATAAATAAATGAAACAGAAAATAACCAGTGTTGGTGAGTATGTGGACAAATTGGAACCCATTTACTGTTGGTCTTAATGTGAAATGATACAGCACCAATGGAAAACAGTATGATGGTTCCTTAAAAAAATAAAAATACAATTTGTATATGATCCAACAATTCCACTTCTGGGTATATATTCCAAAGAATTAAAAGTAAGATCTTGAAGAGATATTTGCACACTCATTCATAGCAGCACTGTTCACAGCAGCCAAGATATGCAAATAACCTAAACGTCCATTGATGGATGAATGGATAAACAAAATATGGTATATACATGTAATGGAATATTATTCAGTCTTAAAAAGTGAAGGAAATCCTGTCACATGTCACAATATGGGTGAGTAGCAAGAACATTATGCTAAATTAAATAAGCCAGTCACAAATGAACAAATACAGTGTGATTGCACTTATGTGAGATGTCAAGAGTAGTTAAATTCACAGCTACAGAAAGTATAATGGTGGTTGCCAGGGGCCGGGGAAGAAGGAAATGGAAGTTGTTGTTTGATAGGTGCAGGGCTTCAGTTTTACAAGATGAAGTTCATCTTGCTAATAGAGAGTGTTTGTACAACAACGCGACTATGCTTAACACTACTGAAATGTATACTTAGAAATGGTTACGGTATATTTTGTTCTATGCAATTTTTACCACAAATAAAAAAATGATTAAGCAACACTCAGTCATTTATTGAAAATGTTTGTTTGGAAACAGTCACTAGAAAGTAAGAACTTTGCTTCTCTCCTTTATGTCCATAAATATGGATGTTTTTCTTATGTGATTGTGTTTTCTGTTATGATAGAGATCTATAGGACAATCAGCTGGGCAATTCCAGCTCTTAAAACTGTTTATATGGTATGTATTTCTCCATCCTTGTACTTTCAACCCATTCGTGTTTTTGAATCTAAGTTGTGTCTCATAGACAGCATATGACAGGTTCTTGCCTTTTTATTCAGTCTGATAATCACTGACTTTTGTTTGGGATGTTTAGACCATCAGCATTTAACCAAAGTACTGATTGATTATTAGCTGGATTTGCTTTGACTACATTGTAATTTGCTGTCTGTATACTTTTTGTCCTGGTCCTTAGTCCTTAGTTCCTTGTTTGCTGATCTCTTTTGTGTTAAACGTTTTCATTGTACTTTTGATGACTTTTATTATATATTTTGTTACTTTCTCATAGATTCCTCTAGAGATTACAATATTTGTCTTAACTTTTTACAATCTACTTCAGATTAATACAAGTTTAACTCTGATAAAATATAAAAACTTTGCTCTAACATAGCTCCATTCTTTTCTCCTTCTTTTGTGCTCTTATCACCTATATTGTATCTATGTACGTTATGAAACCAACTGTAGGATGTTACAATAATTGTTTTATTCAGCCTTAGATTTCTCAAGAAGTAAGAGCATGAATGAGAAAAACACTATTTATAGTACTTTTATATTTACTCATATACTTGCCATTTCTAATGTTCCTTATTTCTTTTTTTATAGATTCATGTTATCACTTGCTGATTTTTTTTACAAATGGAAGGATTTCCTTTAGTATTTCTTGGATGTCTGATCTAGCAACAAATAATCTTTGTCTTTATCTTGGAATGTCTTTATTTAACCTTCACTTTTGAAAAACAGTTTTGCTGAATATTGAATTCTTTTTTTTCTATGTAGATAGTGGTTTTGTGTTGTTTTTTTTTTTTTTTTTTTTGCTAAATCATGACGAATCCTTGTTCACATTTTGCTTTTTTGGGTTTTTTTTGCAGGGAAAGATTCGCCCTGAGTTAACATCTGTTGCCAATCTTACTCTTTTTTTTTTCCTTCTCAAAGCCCCAGTGCATGATTGTATGTCCCAGTTGTAAGTCCTTTTAGGTCTTCTGTGTGAGCCGCCACCACAGCATGGCAACTGACAGGCAGTGTGGTTCCGTGACCAGGAAGTGAAGCAATAAGAGTGCTGAACTTTAACCAGTAGGCCCTTAGGGCTGGCTCTGAATATTGAATTCTTGGTTGATAATTGATTTCCTTGCGTAGTTTAAATAATGCCATCCCGCTGCCTTTTGTCCTCCTTGCTTTAGATGAGAAGCCAACCACTAGGTGCATCAATGCACACCTATACCTATTGAGTTGATTTTCTCTTTCTGCTTTCAAGATTTTCTCTTTTTCTTTGGCTTCTTAGTGGTTACCTCTTTATGTGCTTAGCTTAGTGCTGAGCTGGTGTTAAAGAGAGGTTTTCCTCAAACCCCTTGAACCAGTAAATCTTTCATCATCTGCTAACGTATCTGAGTGGATAGGAGAGTGCATTCAAATTCAAATCTTTTTAAAAATCTGCCCTGACTTTTATTTTGCACTAGATGCTTTTGTGGCTCCTATGCACATGTGTACATGTTGAGGGTTGGTCAGAATATATGGTTAGCTTGAGCCCTCTCAGGGCTCACTACACACACACACACCCTTAGCCAGTAATACGTTTGCCACTAACCATTGTAATCTCCAGCTGGTAGGGCCATTTGTCTTTCTGACTCACGCAGCTAGGTCATTTCCCCCAACAATGCCACTGCACATGAGCATGGTGCACATTTCTCCAAATTTTCTTTGCAGCTTTTCTTTTTGTTAGGCACAGAACTGGAAATTTTATTTAAGTGTTTTTGTAGGGTGAATATGCATAAATAAAATTTATCTTCAATATAAAATAATTATTTGACAAATAGCTTAGTCTATTTGTAGTAAGTCCAAAATAGCTTTTGAATTTTCATGGAAAGAACACCTTATGGATACAAACACAACCCAATCTTCATAATTTATTTTTGTGATTTTCTTATTTTTTCACAGTTTTATTGAAATATGATTGACGTACATCACTGTATAAGTTTAAGGTGTACAGCGTAATGGTTTGACTTACACATATTGTGAAATGACTATGGCAACAACTTCAGTTAGCATCCATCATTTCACATAGATAAATTAAAAAGAAAGAAAGAAACATTTTCCTTGTGATGAGAACTCAGGATTTACACTCTTAACAACTTTCATATATATCATACAGCACTGTTAACTATAGTCATCATGCCGTACATTACATCTCTGGTACTTATTTATCTTGTAACTGGAAGTGTGTATCTTTTGGCCACATTTCCCCAAATCCCCCTTCTCCCCACCCCCACCTCTGGTAACCACAAATCTGATCTCTTTTTCTATGAGTTTGGGGTATTTTTTTAAATTTTAGTTTTCACATATAAGTGAGATCATACAGTATTTGTCTTTCCCTGTCTGACTGATTTCACTTAGCATAATGCCCTCAAGGTCCATCCATGTTGTCACAAATGGCAGGATTTCCTCATTTTCTATAGTTGAATAACATTCGATTGTATATGTATACCAGAACTCCTTTATCCAATCATCTGCCCATGGACACTTAGCTTGTTTCCATGTCCTTTTTATTGTAAGTAATGCTGCTACAGACATGGGGGATTTGCAGCTCCTTTGATGCTGGTCCTCACCGCTGGCCCATCTCCGGCAAAAACTCCAGTCTGCCTTACCTGGGAGGTGGTTTGAGACTGGAGCTGTCCTGGGCAAAAATGGCACAGATTTCTTGTGTTCTTATGAGTGGTTCACTAGTTTTTTAAACAAAATGCTTCTCAAACCATTATACACATTTTGCCAATTTCCAAAACTTTAAAGTGTTTTGTTTTTTTTTTTTTTTGGTCAGGTTTTTTCAGTTTAGAATTTCCTTTGGAAATTCTTTGGACCTCTTACTTCCTCACTTGGCCATAACCAATAATGATCTGGCCCTCTCTGCCTATATTTTGAGCATTTTTAAAATCATTCTTCATCATTCATCAGAAAAGTAGAAATACATTTATTTTTGTTATGACATCTGTGCTTTTTCGCAAGTAGTGAATACTAATCTGAAGATCAATGTAATCTTTACAATGTACGTTTCTGAGAGTGGTTGTGCGTATTAATCTGGTTTTTCATAGTACAGATTTTTGGTTCTCAAACGGGAGACTTTTCCCCAAAGAGAAATCTGGCAGTGTCTGGAGATATTTTTGGTGGTTGTGACTGAGGACAGGATCCTATTAGTATCTAGCGGATTGAGGAAAAGGATGCTGTTTAGCATCCTCCCATGCACAGGACAGCCCCCCACAACAAGAATTATCTAGTCCCAAATGTCAATAGTGCCTCTTTTTAGAAATCCTGATCTATATTGCCTTTCTGCAATTGATACGTGTCGTCCTTCAAAAACTTATTCACATGTTTTCTGTGAGGCCACTCCTGACACTTTAGGAACCAGCAAGGAATACTCTCACTTTCTGCCACCGTATAGCTGGAACATGTTGATAGTATTTAGTATATATTCATTCTATTGTAATTATCTGTGTATATGTTTCTATCTTCTCTAATATAATATGAGCTCCTTAAGGACAATAGTTTCTTAGCAACATCTGTATCCCCAGCAATAAGCACATGACTTAGTATAGAGTAAGCCCTCAATATATATTAGTTAAATAAATAAATGGATGGAGGATGGAAGGATTAATGGAAGGAAGGGAAAGAGTATATTTAATGGCAATTAAAGAGATGCAGGCTTCTCATAAGAAGGCGAGGAAGAATAAGATTTTTAAAAGTTTACTTTTCTAAATGCTTCAGCTAAGTACAAACCACAATTTTTTGCCTACAACTTTTCTACTTATTGTAAATAATATTTAAGAAACTATAACTATACTGTAAAATTTAGCACCAAGGTACTGTGCAAATGAAAAGTAAGTTATTAAAAATTGATCAATATCTTATGGGTAGCCGGTTATTTTGCGTAGCACAAAACTCATCCGTAGCTACTATAAACTGCATCTTCTGTACATAATCAAAGATGACGTGCTTCAAAGATAGTAAAATCAAAGATAGCATGTTTCTCTTTCAGATCCATGCTCCACCTTCCACCCAGCCCTGTAAATATGCCTTTATTAATCTGTCTTCAAAGTACATGATTTGAATGAGTCTCATATAGTTTTTGATGGGAAGTTGGCAGATGCAAGCATATAGAAATAATTTCTAAGAATATGTTGGATATTATACATGATGTTACAACAAAACTTGAAACATTATTATTTCCTATACAGTATACACATGTGTAAACCCTATAAACTTCATACAGGCAAAGGAACTACAGACATCTTTCAACTCCACCCCTCTTCTTCATTTCTAACGTCATTGTCCCATTTTAGACTTCCATTATTTATTATGTGCGTTATAATTGCCTTTTAACCCCACTCTTCCTGCTTCCAGTATTGCTCTCTTTCAATCTACAGTCCATAAAATTATCCAAAAATGCAAATCTAGAAGACTAAATCACTGCTTAAAAATTAGCAATGATTTATTACTACTAAGGTCAAATCTAGACTATATTTTTTGAACTGCTTAGGATGTTAAAGCACCGACTTTCCAACTACTACAGGTAATAGAAAGCTATTCATTCTGGACAGCTAATAATTATCATATCTCTTCAATTTTTGTAAAATTAGTAACTGTTACTAAGAAATTACTAAGTTCAGATTGGTATAAAATCTAAGCTATGAGAAATGAAGAATGGAATAGAATTCTGAGACCTACCTTAAGGCTACAAAGAGATCAGAGATACAATTAAAAGGCAACCAAAATCACAAGATGCTCACACAAATTTTAAATATACTTTTTTCCATTGAATACCTTTTTTTTTGTATTTAGTAGTATGTGAAAGCAAGCATGCAGGCATATAGTCCATTTACATTACAGCTGTTTGTTCAACACTGAGTATGTAATTGTAAGCTGAGCCTGTGGTCATCACTTAACACACATATCTGGAATGCCTGACACTGCATAAGCATCTCATCCTAGTTTTTATATTTATTAATTTTAATGATAATATCGCTGCAATTTATACTAAATGCATAACAATATACAGCCAGAACAATATATTTTAAAACATCTTAGGGAAATTTAATAAATAATAATCATAAACATTTAAAAAAGACAAATAAGAAAGCAATCAGAGAAGAAAAAGCATTTCAGTCACAGAGCTAAGTTTTTTCTTCACTCTTGATCTCTCCCTCTCTCCATCCCTCCTTCTCCCTATGTCTCTGTCTGTCTCTCTCTCTACGTACATACGCATACATGCCCATGCAGAGTAATCTACTGTTTAAAATATTATATTCTTAACATTTTCCTTTAGCCATAAATCTCCTTTAATGACAATGTTATATTGTGTGAAAATTGTGATGTTATTTAACTGATCTCTTCTTTTTAGATATTTAATTTACTTCTATTTTATTTCTTTATGAACAATGCTGCAGTAACGGTCCTTGTGGCTCTGTGTGTGTGTGTGTGTGTGTGTGTCCAGCCAAAATAGTACTTAGAAATTATGCTTTTGAGCTAAAGGACATGTTGCACTGTAAGAATGTCAATATGCACTAGCCAGAATGTCCTGGAGAAAGTGGACCTATGTTTTTAGAAACTCAAAACTATGTAGTTCTTCATGTGCTGTCTTTAAACACTGTATTAAATAAGCAAAAGGGAAGAGATTGGCTGATTTGATGTATTATATTTTATTTAAGTGTAGTTGTCTGTGACATAAGAAGTGATTTAACAGAGTCCATTTTACAAAAGGTTTGTTTACTCTTTCTATCATTTGCCCTTCCTTTTCCCTCCCCCCCAAATCCCTTCCTGGCTTCCAAATTACTGAAATATTAAAGGAAAATCCGTCTCTTATGATTGCCATAGAGCTTAAAACTGCACTTTACAATTCCAGCAAATTTAATCTATTTTTATAGCATTTATTTTGAGAAAATTTTCATTTTGTAGGACTTAAAGGTGAGTGCTGCCATCTATAGTCTTTCCTATCTATCAAGCACTGTTCTTTGTTCTTCATATCATTATTCCTTCCATCTCCAAAACAAACAAAGAAGTAGATACCAATTAGGCGAGGCAGTCATTGGGGATTTGGGGAGCAATTCCTAAGCTTTGTGCCAAGATTAGTCCTGCTATTGTTCTTTATATATTTCCTTTAAGGGTGCATTTCTGTGTGTCATTATTAAAATTAAAGTTACTGATACAGATATATGAGCAGAATGATCCAGCCTGATAAGTAGGACCATGGTTTGACACTGAAATGAGCCAAGAGCTAAATATTCTATCAGTCTGCAGCGACATGATTTAGGGACTTGGGGAGACCTCTGATTGTAAGATCGCTGTCACTGAAAATGGCCAGTGGCAGAGTGGACTAGAAGGCACAGGCTTATGGAGGTTACGTGTATGGGTGTGTGGGTATGCATGAGTGGACGTAAAAAACAGCATTTTCTTACTTTCTTTTACTGGCTATGGACTATACAATGATTGATTTTGCTGGTATTCACACTGTTCTCGAAGTCACTAGTGAAATTGCAATAAGTTAGCGGATTGTGGACGGGTACTCACATCCACTCCACTCCCCCACCTGGGGAATTAAATTGGGTTGTTTTGGATAATGAAATTTTAAAATCTGCTATATTTTTAAGTAAAGATAATTAAAATATATTTTACCCTGTCTTATTTATGTCCAGAGTTGAACCATACGGCTCTTCCGCAGTAGGATCCATTAGTTTTCTGTCTCCCAAAACATGCCTTTAAATAAGTTTCTCAAAGTCATACAGCTAGCAACTGTCAAGAGTGAAAGGTGTACGCTGAGTTACTCTAAAACCTAGTCAATCACTGCGTTCCTCTGCCTCTTGGTTAATTGCTACTACTTTTACTACAAAAGGTTACTGCTTTTGAGAGTAGTTAGTAAATATCCATTAGAAATTATGGATAAAATTGTGCTTTTAGTCCTTATCTCTACCGGGAAAAAAAAAGCAGTCAAATATCCCAAACATTATGTCTTGGCCCAATTATTCTCTAAGATGAGAAAAACTTTGCATTTTCTGTTTTATTACACTTCTGTGTGTTGATTATGGACAAAGCCCAGGATTCTGTATTGGGGGGCAATGTTTTCTGGGGTTTACAATCTATACCAAATAAAAAAGGCATCCAAAAAGACTATTCCCAGAACACTTTAGTAAAATTGCCTGCTTCACTTAGTTTCAAGTACTACTACAAGCTCGTAAATCAGTAGACATCATTGGATCAATTAAAGGCAAGAACTGATCTTAGTCTTGCAAAGTCTAAGATCTTTACTTCTTTTTTAAAATTTTTTTCCAGCTTCGTTGAGATATAATTGACACATAACATTGCGTAAGTTTAACATGCGCAACACGATGATTTGATACACGTCTCTATTGCAAAATGATTACCAAAATAGGATTAGCTGACACATCCATCTCCTCACATAACTACCATCTTCTCTCTTCCAGGTCCAAGTCTAGAACTTGGAGAATGCTTATGGAACTTACATCCTTGAAGTTTCAATTCTCTGTCCTCAGTGCCAGAATTGTATTATGTGGTTTCCAAGTCCTTTCTACCTCTATTTACATAGCTTTCTAGCAACATTTTATAATTTGATGACATAACAAGGAGATATTATTTTCTTAAAGGAATTTTAAATGTTCACTTAAAAAAATTATTTTCAATGTTGATTTACTATTTTTTAAATTAATTCTAACATTGATTTGGTCTCATTACAATAGAATTCAAAGTCTTATTTTTAGTGGTATACTTTACTTTTGATTGATTATTGAGAGAGACATATATAGCAATATTTTGCAATTGCCTCTGTAGTGATCTAGCCATTAAGATACATTGTTTAGGGGCCAGCTCCATGGCCGAGTGGTTAAGTTCTTGTGCTCAGCTGCAGCAGCCCAGGGTTCGGATCCTGGGCGCAGACATGGCACCTCTCGTCAGGCAACATTGAGATGGCGTCCCACATCCCACAACTAGAAGGACATGCAACTAAGATATACAACTGTGTACGGGGGGGGTTTGGGGAGATAAAGCAAAAAAAAAAAAAAAAAGGATACACTGTTTAGGGGCCAGCCCAGTGGCACAGCGGTTAAGTTTTCAAGTTCCGCTTCTTGGTGGCCCGGGGTTCACTGGTTCGGATCCTGGGTGCGGACATGGCACTGCTTGGCAAAAGCCATGCTGTGGTAGGCGTCCCACATATAAAGTAGAGGAAGATGGGCATGGATGTTAACTCAGGGCCAGTCTTCCTCAGCAAAAAGAGGAGGATTGGCATTAGTTAGCTCAGGCTTAACCTTCCTCTAAAGAAAAAAAATAAGATACACTATTTATTCAACATGAACCATATTTGACTCATACTTCATCTTATTTAATCTTCTTATATCATTTTAGATATGCATTATTTCTAGTTTACAGACACATGTCTTTGGGCAAAATTATGTGTGTAAAATTCCATAATTTTTAAGAGTACAATGAATGGTTTATATTTAACCTATTTAAGATTCAATGAGAAAATACATATAGAAATCACACATTTTCCTTTATTGAATTATTTTGGAGAATGTTTGTAAAATGATCATGACTCTTTCCATTGCTTTAGGAGCACATGTTTGAAAAGCCCTTTGTATATTTTTATTATATATTCTAGCTCCTCTTATGCGGTACTATCTTAGGATTTTTGAATTCTAAAGACGATTTTGACAATAAAAATTATTTGGGGCATATTTGTTTCAACTGAAGAGCTGTATTTTGGAGCAACAAATATTTCTTGTGATATACTTGCACAGCATTCAGTAGCCATTTGCATCAATATATGTTGTTTAATTTTTTGATATTAATATAACATGAAAAAACTTTTATCAAATATTTAAACTCAATAAAAGATTAAATTATGTGATGAGTTTTGTTTAAAATTGATTCTGCAAGTAACTCAGTAATTCTATTATCTTATAAAAAATAAAGGTTAGAAATTTTAAAAATATTGTCCAACTAGGCTACTTTTTTGTTGTTGTTTCTTTTTTTGTTTTTATCATGAAAAATATGATTTTATATCTAAGCACATTCTAGCCTGATAGAGAAAGATAACAATTTGACAATCACTTTGTTATTATATTTTTGTGAGTTAGAAGTCATTGTCAACAGAAAGTAAGATTTTTCTTTGCTATGTGTGTCTCCTTTATGAACTTTAAAAATCTACAATGATGCTTATCAAATTTTAAAATAACATGAAAATTAAAATAGTTAAGTTAGAGAGAGTAGTATAAAATAGATCAGAAAAGCAGTTTCTTCACTTAACACTTATTCTATAATGAATTAAGTCAAATTGCTTCATACAGAGGCCTACTTTAGGAGTATCAAACTGCTAATGTTGTCATTTAATCAATATCAAATCCTTTGGATTGCTATAATCCTACTTTTTTACCTCACACAACATTCTTAAGTTTTAACCTGCATCATAATGTAGTACATACCTTCATATATTATGCTTTCAACTTATTAGGAATTTGAAATATGCAATTAGTTATCATCTTAGCATCATCCAGCCTGTACTCAATGTCTATTTAATTAATTGATACAATCTTGATATTTGGAAAAATTGAATGCTCCTTAAAAACAAGACCTAATTTGCAGATTGTTTGTAATGTGCCTGGTGCTTTATAAATCCTCAGAACAAACCTATATAATAAACACATGCATGCATACGTACATACATATATACATACATACATAGCTCGCTCTTCATTTCACAAATGAAGAACCTAAATTGCCACAAGATTATTAAGAAAGATTACCCTCTGATTCTCTGCTAAAAGTTTTATTAGACTAAAACATATCATTGTCTCAACCGTTAGCACTTTATTGAAACTGTAAACTCATAATACAAATTATAAATTTTCCATTTAAAACTCTTGTATTCTGAGTTATAGCATAGATACTTTAAATATAAAATATTTAAATGTATTAGTTAGTTTTTCGGGTAGGTAATCACTTTGATAAAATGTAGGGGACAAGAATATAGATTAGCAATTTATGCATATTAAGGATAGGCTCCATTCAGACTCTAAGCTGAGTAAAAATAGAGGCTCATCAATGAAGTATTTAATATTTTAAACCAAGCTAACTTTCAAACAAAATTAGCTCTATACTAACCTTAAAAAATATTTCTTCACAGCAACCCAGAAGGTCAGGATGAATTTAAAGTTCTCAGACTCTTCAGATATCTGTGTTTGAATGTGTTGGCCAGGGGAGAGTCAGACCCTTGCTTCATGTTTTGAACCCACAGTTTGCCCCTATTGTCTTCCAATCTCTGGCCTTTTTTTACTCCTGGAGGGACGTCATGCACACAAGTATGAACATCTCCACTCTTACTTAAAAAACTTTTAAGCTTCATCCAAACAGCCTCTCTAAAGAGCCTCTCCTTGGCCATTCCATGGACCTAGAAGGGTGTGCAGGCCAATGTGTTCTGCCATAAGGTGGAAAGACTCAAAGAAGAAGCCCATACAGCAAATGGGGACATGGCACTGGGCTATTTGGGCAAGACCTTCTAAGGTCCTGGATACCTGCAACATGGTCCAGAAGGGGTACCTGTGGGTTCTGGTTGGTCATGACTTGTTGGCTCTAAAGACTTCTCCCAGAGCATGGCTCCTTGTTGCCCTGGTATAAAGAAGGTAATGTTTACACTATGTATTAAATATAATAGTATTTTCTATCCTATTTGCTAAGCAGAATCAATAGATTCTAACTAATATAAACAAGTGATTGGACACGTGGATCATCAACATCATCTTTTGATCAACTAATTCTTCCTGAGAAACACTAACTCACGTATTCGGAAGAACTCACTATCCTCCATTTTAACCCTCACTATATAGTGGGGGCTGTTCTTTTTGTCATAGGTCTAAGGATGCACACACGATCCATCCTGCCATAGCATTTTTCGTGCTAAAGCTAGATAAGGAGAATAGTTCTCTTTGTAGTAGAGAAACTCTGAGATGTGAGACGGAAAGGAATTATCTGGGAAGCCATTATTTTCAACCATCTGGACAAAAATCTAAGAAAATGACGCCAGTATGCGGAATAAAGCAGGGAAGGGAGATAGGAAGTTTCAAACAGTGTCCCTGATCCTGTTAGGACTGAGCCAAGCCTCAACATGGTGCTTTGCTCCAAGGCTTAGGGACTCTATGACACAATCCTCTTTGAGCTGTTCAATACCCTAAATTATACGGACATTATCAAAAAGAATGAGAACTGCAGAAATAGCCATCGGCTTACTAAGATAGTGTTCCTCTTCACTTTATCTGAGACTATCATTTATTTTGCACTAGTTTGAGAGCAGCTTGCTTCTTAATACTGTGACAGATTTTCCATCTCTAACCTGTGAGTGCAGGGGATTGCTGTGAGTGCTAGAGGCCATATGGTGCTTCTCTGCAGTCATATGGAAAACCAGCTGGGCCGCCTGAAGATTTATGATCAATTGTCTATGCTCAAAGGCCATCAGCCCATTGAACAATGGCTCTTTCTGAGTTGCTGTGTGAGGGAAATAACCAACTATTGTAGTGTTCCTTTGTCAACAGAAGAAGTTATTAACTCAAATTACAAAAGTTTATACTTCAAATGGGCTCTTTAGTTGATAAGAAAATTAATAAGTGTTTTGAAAGAAGTTTTAGTCTTCTAACAATAAACATACAACAGACACAAACATACACACAGAACACATACTTACATCCACTTACACACTTCCTGGTGTAATTTAAGTAAAGATTGCCCTAAAAAGTCATGATTTTTAAATGTTTTCCTCATATTTTCATGATCGTTTTATTCTAAGTGGAACAAGCTTGGAAAATATTTCATGAATCTAATTCTCATTTGTGAGTCTTCGTATCCAATCATCTAGTGTCCTCTCTATTTTGGTGGCTAACTGCTTTGGGGAAATATTGTATTCTCTTCAGGTTCTCCTTAAGTAAATTTTGCTGAGTTTATTGGTAATTTTGCCACATGTTTACCACGCCTATTGGCATGTGCACATGTTTTATATCCACCTTGTTCCAGGAGGAATTTGAGAAAGAATCTCTATAAACTGCTTTACTAGTTTGAGTAAAAGTCTTATTTATTAGTACTTCATTTTCAATATTGTTATTCTAGAAGAGAGCTGTTCTTTTGAAAGAAGAATGGAACACACTTCCAACTCTCTTGCCCAGAAGCAAAATGCAAAGAATGATAGAAAGACATAAAATGAGACTGAGACGGAATTAAAAGTGAGGCCATTAATTTTATAATCTGTAATTTATTTAAGATAAGAATTTGGGATTAAAAAAAATTTTATCCGTTACATTGCATTGAATGTCACATTTGAATTATTTACTTCCAAAGGTTTTATGTATTGGAGTAAACTCTGTCCTATAAACTATATTTAAGTGTCTGATATTTTTATCATTATGAATTTATGACATATAGTTATTTAAGTTTATTGACATGCTAATATACTGCATAAAACCCAGCTGATTGTTTTTATATTGTAAATACAGCTCTCCTTGTTTTATTTTTGTAATGAATGTCTACAAGCATCCCTAATTATGATTAATTATAAAAGCTCAAATGAATTATAATATAAATGAGATTTTTTTTGACAGAATCTCAAACAATCAATAATTGTTTATGTCCTGCTCACTAAAACAAGAGGATCAGGCTACTACTCTCACAATCTTTATTTGGTTTATATATGTATGTCTCAATACCACTTCAGGGAAAATGAAGATCCATTTTATAATTTAAAAATCTATTCATAGTCAAAACAGGAATCAGTAAACTTTGAATTTTGATTAATTCTTTTTTTTAATTAACGGAAGTTTTTGGTGATGTACTATCAATGAATGCATTTTGAGCTTATAAAATTATTTTCAATTTACATTTACATTCATATATAACTTTTTCCTAGAATATCATCAACATCCAAAAAATCATTCAAATACAGCCAAAGCAAATATTACTTTTCACTAAATTAGTTTAAAAAATTATTCAATTCAATTTAACAGTAGGTATTTCTTTTCTATAAGTGGCAAAAAGTGAGAGAAAAGAAATTTTGAAAATATGTACATTCATAGATGTTAAATGCTATTACTAATATTAATGTTATCCAAGTTTACAAAAGTATTAGAAAATTCAATGAAGTTTTCTATAGTTATTTAGCCTTCCTAAAGAGTTTTCCATTGTCTTTGTTCTTTAGATAAGGAAAACATTTGTTTCCAAAAATTTGCATTGGGTATGAATTTGACTGAGAAAAAAACCTGACGCAAAACTGCAGAGGATCCTCCACAGCTGTACGATTTATGTGCTCTCTTATTGCTTGTGGCTTGTTATATTGGGGGAGATTATTAGCTTAGGAAGAGAAGAAAAATGTGAATGGGTGATTTCCAGAAAATTATTGATAGAAGTATTAATCTGTAAGAACATGTATGCCCTTTATCAAATCCTTGAGCGTCCCTAAATACATCTGTTATTACCAAAAGAACTCCTTGGCTGTAGAAAGTCTGTACCCTGTGGAATCATAATGGCAGAATTCTTCTCAGAATATATATGGTCAGTGTGACAAAATAAATATAGTGAGTAAACAGTAAAGTTGTCCTCAAAACAAAATTTGTCATAATATACCTATATGTACACAATAATATCAAACACAAGTGGCAATCATGAACATTGATTAAGATCTGTAAAATATTTTGAAATTTCCATTTTTTGAAATTAATCATTATACATGCCTTGTTTAATCAGAAAATATAATTTGTGCTTGCTTTCAGCTTTTCAAAGAACTGAAACTACTCTATGTGTGCTTGTAAGCTTAAACCTGGAAAAGCTTAAGCGTTTATTCTAATTGCTCTTTAGCTCTTTGCCTTTATTGCGACTGCTAAATCAATGAAACAAGGCAAAAAATTAGTTCAGACTTTGGGACATAGCGATCTTATAAGAACAATGCCTAAAATTATAATGGTTAAGGATGTAGATTTTTAAAACTCCAAAATATAATTAAGAAACATGAAAACAGTATCTGAAGCTCATATCTATTTGCACTCCGGTAAAATCAGACCTAATGAGCTCCCTGTAGTCATTAAAAAATATAAGAGGTGATTTAATTGTTTTGGGGGCTCCCAGCCTGATGCTTATCCCAGAACTCCAGCCCAGACAAAGCATATTTATCATGCACCATAATAAGTGAACCTATAAACTCTATAGAGCAAAATGATATAAATCACCAGGCAGTAAATAGTCACTGGACCTCTGGACTTTTAGAATTCCCACTTCTTCAATGAAGCAATATGGACTCTGGAAGAATAGTAGAGGCAAAATTTAATGATGTAGAATAGAGATGACAACTGTTGGACTAAGGGAATAAATATTCACTGGACTTATGGGGTTTAAAAAATTCTCATTTCTTTAATGAAGCAAATGAATTCTTTATATGGTTGAAAATATATGAAGATGATCTATCAAAAAGGTTGCATACCAGTGGCCTGAGGGATTCAGCTTAAGAATGTGCTGTGTTTGCACTGAATTGAGTAGGTAGGCAGTGTTGATTCCAAATTTAACTTAGCTGTCAACACTTAAAAATCTTCAGTTTTCCAATAAAAATTCATTTTCTAATTATTTTAAAATTGAAAGAATCTGGTATCATGGTACCTTGTTCACACACAGTGAGAATCCGTTAAATCTGTGGAGCAGCTGCTTCTTACACAGGGTGCCCATTTCCCAGTTTAACATGATTTGGCCCTCTCCTTCTCTGAGTCATAAAGGTTAGATTTCAAGTGGAACTGCTTGAAAGCCTTCCCTGCCCATCCACCCACTCGGTTTAATCCTTCTTCTGTTTCTCTGCACTATATTCATGGCAATTATCACTATTGAAAATTTCTTCTTTATTTACTTGTTAATGATAAGTCAAATTTTTCTGGAACATAAATACTCAAGAGCAGGAATGTTGACTGTCTAACTCCTTAGCATGTTCCCCAGGACTTAGAATAGAGCCTGGTATATAAAGAAGCCTGGTATATAAATGAATACCTTTTGGATGTCAGTTGTCATTTATTTGCATGATGTTTCTGTTGTTTTGCTCAGATTAAATAAAAATATCAAATTCTTCATGTAGTCAAAACTGTATCACAAGTAAGAAATATAAGATTAACAAACAGGACCATGTGTCAATTATATTCAACTTGTCTCATATTTTCTTATCTTCTTCTCTGGAATTTTTTTAGTACTATTTCTGCTTAAAGTGAACAATTATACCATTGCCCTTAATCAAATGATCTTTCCATTTCTTGTTGAACTGTAAAAGTCTGCTTACTATATATTAGTCTTTATAAAAATATTGATTTTCACATTTTTTAACAGTACTATTTAAAAACCATTATAGCTTTATTATACACTGGTTCACACTCATTATTTTATCCAGAACTTTTTTTTTTCATAGTGGTACCTCTTTACCTTGTTAATTTTTCCAAGTAAACTCAAAAATGACTGCCAGAATTGCAACACATTTATTCATCTATTAGAAGCAAATTGTTCTGTCATATCATCTCCATAACCTCACATTACTATATTAATTTCATCAAATAAATAACATACTAGTTTGATGAACGTTATTGTTTCATATATTGGTAGACAAATATTTTTAATAGATTTATGTTAATTCCTTTGTGTTTTCTTCTTCTCATTCGTGATTATTAAATAACAGTATCTCTAGATTTTTAACATAATTTCTCTATCCCAGAATTCAAATATGCTGTTAACATACTTGAATCTGGTTGTTAACAATAACAAGGACGTCGATGATCTAAAGTTGTATCTATCCTCATTTTACAAAAATATCTATCTTTTTCAATCTTTTTTTTGTGACTATTGTAAGGAATTGATTAAATAAAAATTTCCAGGGGAAGATATTCTATACTTATTTATATCAAACAATTCAAAATAAAAGACATTGAACAAAGAAGTATATGTATGGCATATTTTGGTAGAATGATGAAACACAAGAAATTGTGTTACTATATTAAGACTTCCAGTTTCAAGATATTATGTTAAATTATTGACTTTTTTCCAAAACCAAGGTACATCATCATAAATGAAACCAATCCATACAATAAATTATTTAATGTATCGAAAAATCACTGCAAGTCATCTCAAAAGTGTGTTTCTTTCTAGTTTTTATTTTTTATTAGTCATTTATTTAATTATGAATAATATATCAAATAAAAATGGATAAAAATTCAATTTCAACTTCCAGTTCTGGCCAAGATGGAATTTCTCTCTGAATCTCACCATTACAACTAAATGTCTTGGCTATAACACAGTCAGCAGAACCATAACACAACCCTGGACTAAAATAAGCACAGGAAGACTCTGAAAGGTAGAAAGAAGGAAGTGAACTGCCTGGAGACTTCAAGACTTGAGGAAGAACACAGCAGTGAGTTCTCTGAGTTTCCTTATGGTCTCCCATATAGCTTGACTAGGGTGCTGCAGAAGGCTCCAGCCTGGAACTGCCAAGAGGAACAGATAAAATTTCCAATGAAAGCTTAGTCTTCTAGGCACAGGTTTGGGAAAAGTGTGATCTGGCAACATTTGTCCACTCCAGCCAAATACCAATGGAAACCCTTCCCTCCCACCATGATTTCAGTGGTGAAGAACAGGGCAAACTGATCGTCCGTCTCCCTCCCAGTGGTAGCAGATGGTGCTCTAGCTATTTTACCAGAGTAATGTCATCAGGGTCTAATGGTGAGGTAAGCCTCTACCCACACCATACAATTAAGAGCATAACAATGTAGCGTTAGGTGGAAGTAGTTATCACTATGCTTCATCGCCCCACCCCCACCCAAGTGTCAGTGGAGCCCAGGCAGGAGTGGCACATCCACCCTATCTTACATTAATGAAATTGACTGAAGCACTGCAAATTGAAGCTAGGCCATACTCCACTTTTTCCCTATCCCTGTTGTCAACAGGACTCTGTTGGGGACCTGAATTTTGACACATACCCATCAGTAATGAGACTGAAGGAGGTGGTAGGAAGCAGGGTGAATAGGCACTCTGATTCCCTCCACTCACTCTAGTGTCAGTTGGCCCCAGTGGGAATTTATAAATAAACTGACCAACATAGAATCCTAAAAAAATTTCAAGTATTCCCAGGAAAATAAGAAAAGATAAACAGAGAGACAAAAGCTACAAGAACAAACAGAAAACAAGCAATGAAATGAAAGATTAAAGCCGTAAGATATCAATAATTACTTTAAATATAAATGGTCTAAATACACCAGTTGAAAGACAAAGATTGGCAGAATTAATTTAAAAATATTAGGCCCAGCTACATGCTGTTTATAAGAAATTCACTGAAAACTCAATGACAAAGGTTAAATGTAAGTAAAAATATGGGGAAAAATATGTCATGCAAACATTATTTATTTTAAAAAGCATCAGTAGCTATGCTATACCACACAAAACAGACTTAAGAACAAATATAATTGTTAGAGATGAAGAGGAATGTTACATAATGATAGTAGGATCAATCTATCAAAAAGATATAATGATTCTAAATATTTATGCTCAAAAACCAGAGATTTAAAATATATGAAGCAAATTGATAAAGAAAAAAGAAGAAATAAATAAATATATGATTATAGTTGGCAATTCTAACACCCACTCAGCAATTGATAAAACTACCAGACAGAAAATTAGTAAAGATATAGGAAAACTCAACAACACAAACAACACATTCAGACAACAGGAACTAATTGACATGGATAAATATCCAACAGCAAATTGCACATTCTTTTTTAGCACCCATGGAATATTCACCAAGATAGGCTGTATCCTGGGCCAAAAAATAAACTTCAACAATTTAAACTAAATGAAATCATATAGAGTGTGTTATTTAAGATACTAGAATCAAACTAAAATCAATAATAGAAAGACAATAGGAAAATCTCTGTATATGTGGCAAGTAAGCAATATATTTCTAAAAAACCCATAACACAAAAGGGAAGACCAAAAGAAAATTAAAAATATGTAAAGCCATAGAACTGAGTAAAAATGAAAATACAAAATATCAAAGTAAATGGGACATAGCTAAAGCAGTGCTAAGAAGGAAACTTATACCACTAAATGATTACATTAGAAAAGAGGAAAGATCTCAAATCAAAAGTATAAGTTTCTACATCAAGAACCAAGAAACAAAGAGCAAAATAAATTCAAAACAAGCAGAAGGAAGGAAATATAAAGATAGAACAGAAATCAAGAACTTGAAAACAGGAAAACATAGAAAAAAATCATTGAAACAGAGTTGATATTTTGAGAAAATGAATAAAATTATTAAACCTTTATCAAGACTAACAATTATAAAAAGAGAGAAGAGTAGGAAAATTCAACCAAGATGAAATGGACAGTCTGAATAGTCTTATAAAGTTAAAGAAATTGCATATATCATTAACAAGATCCCCCAAATAAATCTCTGGGTGCTCACGGTTTTACTTCAGCATATTACCAAATATTCAAAGAAAAATTAACACCAATTTTACACAATAGATTCCAGAAAATAGAAGAGGAAATACCTTCCAATTCATTTTATGAAGCTGCTCTTACCCCATTACCAAACAGAACAAAGACTTGGAAAAAAATAATTACAGACGAAAATCTTCCATCACCTTAGATGCAAAAGTCCTCAAGATAATATCTGCAAATTGAATCCAGTAATATATAAAAAGAATTATAAATCTCATGGCCCAATGAGACCTTTTCTAGGTGTGCAAGTCTGGCTCAACATTCAAAGATCAGATAATGTAATGCTCTATAGTAGAGGCTACAACGAAAAATTGTATGATCATATTAATTGACACATAAAAAGCATTTGGAAGAAAATCCAATATCCTTTGACAATTTTCAGCAAACTAGAAATATCATCAGAATTTGAAAAAGAGAATCTGATAACAAACAAAAAATCTACAGCAAACATCTTATTTAATGGTGAAAGATAATGCTTTCTCCTTAAGATCAGGAACAAAGCAAGAATGTCTGCTTTCACACTGCTATTCAACATAATTCTGGACTTTCTTGCCATTGCAGTGGAAATAATACTGTCTACATTTGCAGATGACATGATTGTCTACATAGAAAATCTCAAGGAAGCTAAAATAAACAAACTCCTAGAACTGCTATGTGAGTTGAGAAAGGTAGAAGGATACAGGACCACAAAAATCAATTGTATGTCCTTACGCTACCAGCCAACAGGTGAAAACTACAGTTAGAGGGATAATACCATTTGCAATTGTTCCAAAAAAATAGAAATATTTGGGTATAAGTCTAATAAAATGAAAGTATAATTTTCATCCTTAAAATTACTAAATGGTCATGAAAGAAATTTTAAAAAAGCAAAGTAAATTAAAAGACACATCATGTTCCCGTATTGGGAGACTCAACATAGCAAAGACACCAATTCTCCTCAAATTGATATACAAGGTTAACGTGATTCCTATCAAAAAAAGCCAAGGAAGGTTTTTGTAGACACAGGTAAACTTATTCTAAAATTTATGTAGAAAGTAACAGGCCCTAGAACATCTAAAACAATGTTGAAAAAGAAGAATAAAAAGGGAGGAATTATTCTAGCCAATATTAAGTCGTACTATATAGCTGCAGTAATCAATAGCATCGATGTAACAGTAGAAACACAGGTCAACGGAAGAGACTAAAGAACCCCAAAATAGACCACACTAATATTCCTAACTGCTTTTTGACAGAGGTGCAAAACAATTCAATGGAGGAAAGGTGGGCTTTTCAACAAATGGTGCTAGAGCTATTGGAAATCCATCAGCAAAAATAAATGAACATCGATGTAAGTTTCACACCCTATAAAAAACTAACTCAAAATGGATGACAGACAATGTAAAGTGTAAAAGTATAAAAATTTTTAGAAAAAAGACACTGGAGAAAAACTGGCTTTCAGGGCTAAACAGAGAGTTCCTAGACTTGACACCAAAAGCGTGCTCTATCAACATAAATTGTACAGATAAAGTGAACCTCATCAAAATTTAAAACTTTTACACTGAAGAAGATGAAATGATAAGCTTAGTCTGGGAGAAACTATTTATGAACCACATATCTAACAAAGGACTTGCGTCTAGAATATATAAAGAACTCTCCAAGCTCAACTTGGGGAAAAAAACCCCAATTTGGAAATGGATAAAAATCATGAGCAGACATTTCACTGAAGAGTATATACACATGGCAGATGAGCACATGCAAAGATCTTCAATATGTTTAGCCATTAGAGAAATACAAATTAAAACCACAATGAGATATTACTACACAGTTATCGGAATAGCTAAAATAAAATATAATTAAACCTCAAATGCTACTGAGGATGCGGAAAATGTGTGGGTCACTCATACATTGCTGGGGAGAATGTAAAATAATACTTCTGCTGGCAATTTCTTACAAAACTAAAGTTGTATTTACACATGGCCCAGCATTTTCACTCTCAAGCATTTACTCCCCCAAATGAAAATTTACCTTCACCAAAAATCTGTGTACAAATGTTCATAGAAACTCGATTCATAACACTCTCAAACTGGAGACAATCCAGATGGGCTTCAATTGGTGAATGGTTAAACTAACTGTGGTACATCCACAGTTGTAATACTCAAAAATGGAACACTACTCAATAATAGAAAGGAACAAGCTATTGACACATGCAACAACTTGGATGGATCTCAGCGGAATGTACTCAGGAAAAAGCCAATCCCAAAAGTCACAAACTATTTTATTCCATTTATGTAAATTTCTTGAAATGATAAAATTATAAAAGTGGGGAACAGTTTAGTAGTTGCCAAGTGTTGATGGGGCGATAGAGGGAAGTTGCTGTGGCTATAAAGAGAAGGAGGGACCTTTGTGGTAGAAGTATTTTGTATCTTGACTGTGGTGGTGGTCACACAAACCTGCAGATGTGATAATATTACACAGAACTAAATACATATGAATACATGTGCCCACACACACACACAAATGAGTGTAGTAAAATGGGTGGAATCTAAATAAGGTCCAGGGGTTGTACCAATTCAATTTCCTGGTTTTGATATTACAGTCTAGTTATGGAAAATGTTACCATTAGGATTAATTGGATGAAGGGTACTCAGGATCTCTCTCTATTTTTCTTTCAGCTGTATGTGAAACCTGCAATAATTTCAAAACAAACATGTTAAAAATAAATCCAAACCCGGGCAGAATCCTTATCTCAGCAAAGGAACTCAGAAATTTTCGCTATGTGAAAAATGAATAAATAAATTGATAATTTCCATCTTTTTCTTCTATTTCTTCATGAAAATAAGTCTAACTCTAAAATAAATTCTCTTCAATGCTGTCTTGATGGATGATCAGAACAATTTTACATGGCCATGTTTTCAGGTAAAACCTTACTTCCCTGGCCTCTACAGTTCCATCCACCAGAACACCAAAGTTCCACATGGTCTTATAGTTCTTACAGTTCCACGTGGTCCTGCCAAGGGCTCTCTATTTTTCCCCAACATTCCCTGCTTCACTATAATCTGTCTAGCAGAGTAATCCCTGAAAGAATGTTTACAATTAGAATTGATAAACCAACCATTTTTCCACAAGATTAAAGCAGAGATAATCTCATTAGGACCTGCAATCCTATTTACCTCAGCCGCAGTAAGTCAAGACTCAAGGAGACTCATCTCCTACTCTCACAATCTCACATTCCTCTCTGACCTCAGAAACTCTCACTATGCTCTTGAGAATTTGTCACCGATTATCAGAAAAATCACCTGTATAAAAAGCCCTATTCTGAGTGTTCCTCTGCTTAAAAGCATGCTGATGAACATGATCTCACTGTTTAGAGACTAGGATGCATAAATTGCAACTCTCTCAAATGTGTATGTGTGTGAGTGCATGTGTGTATGGGGTGGACGTTCTTTCCCAAACTCTGTTACCGTAAGCCAGGCTCCTCACTGCCACTTGCACACATTTGTTCCCTGTGTCTCTTAAAGTCTGCAGCTCTCTGGAATTATAGGTCACTGCCTTCATATTGACTGAGGATTTTAACATCTGAATTCACCACCTCTTCTTACATAATTTGTTATGATTTCAGTATCAACATACCAGAGACATGTAGCGCCCTAGTCTTCTGTCCCCTTGACTGCTCTTCCCGTGTCCCATCTCAGTTACTCAATTATATGACGAAATATAAAACATTTTTATTTCCACTAAGTGCGCCCCCACCATTATCTCTATTTAAACACTTCACTCTGTACCACAGTCACATATCTGTTCAATATTCCCCCTATAATATCTCAAGTCCGGTAACTTTTCAAATGTAATGGCACATAGAATTTATTAAATATTTTCATTTGTCATTCTCCAACTTTGAACTGATTCTTTTTTTATCTGACTTTCAGAAGTTCTTCCTTCCTACATCTTCAATCGTGATGTGCTGGAACCAGCTCCTCTTGCCTCCTGAGGGCCATTTGTGTGCATCTCTCCCCACCTCATGTACAGTAGTGTTGAGTTGATACCTTAAATATTGATATCACTTAGTAAACATTTTCTAGCACACTACTGCCTTCTATTCCCTTGTGCTTGAACTCATTCACATTTTCCTGGTAACAATGTGTCCATGAATAAAGATCTGGCTTTATCTTCTCTGTACCTTAATCTCTCTCTCTCTCTATCGCCATATATATGATGACTCATTTTTCTTTATAAGCCCTGTCTCCATATTTAATAGTTATTTGTTCAGTTATGTAAAATCTACCTTCACCCATTAAAACATAATCTCTACAAAAGGAGGGACTTTTTTAAGCGTTCCCTCCTCTGATGTGTAAAAAATCATCTAGAATAGTTTCTGGCAAATTAATATTAATAAAAATATTGATAAGTTTTATTGAATTAATAACTGAATAAAATGATATGAATAGTTTTGAAACATATGTAACATATGTGCTATTCCTTAATTTTTTAATGTAATATTTGATTTGGACAAAGAATATATGTTATATCTAATCATAAGGCATAATAATAAAATACCTCAATTTTAAGAACTCAAATATTACCAACTCAGTGTTTAACTTATATATCCCATTTCCTTGCTTCCCCTAAGTGCTCACAATTGAGTTAAATTGGAGTTTGTTATTTCTATGAAATTTAAAAGTAGTTTCATCGTAAAAACATACCGTTTCATTTTAAAGTTGTGTAAAATATCATACCATGAAGAGTCCTCAAGAACGAGTTCTTCTCATTCTCATATGTGTTTTTCAAATTTAAGATGTTGTATGCAGTTGTAGTTTATTTTCAGAAAGTGAATATCATGCTTACTTAGCCACTTTAAAATAGATCGCTATTTCATATACTTGCAGTTTTTAATATGGTGAAGAGTACTTCTAAGAAAATTGTTGTAAATATTTCCTGGTACACCCTTCCAAGATTTACTCTGGAGTAAACTGAGCCAATTATACTTCTATTTACCCTAGGAATCAATTGGAAAAAAATATAAAAATAATGCATTTAACATAACTGTGAAAATATAAATTGCTTAAGAATTATAAGATGTGTAAAAAATCTACATTGAAAACTATAAACCACTGTTGAGGGAAACTAAGAAAGACTTAAATATATGGAGAAATACACCATATTCATCTATTAGAAAACTCAATACCATTAAAATGTTAATTCTCTTTAGATTTATTTAAAGGTGCAATATTATCTCAACCATGTTGAACTTTTTAACTCAAAAAAACAATATTTTACACTACAAAGTTTAACAAATGTATTATTTATATTGTTGGAGTTTTGCACAAATATATGTCACAGTTATTTTTAGCATAACGTGGAGAATTAAAAGTTTGATCTTATAGTAAGTATTAATGACTCCAAGGATCTAGGAAGGTCCCAGGTGCTCTATTTTTTTTTTTTTTAAAGATTTTATTTTTTCCTTTTTCTCCCCAAAGCCCCCCGGTACATAGTTGTGTATTCTTCGTTGTGGGTTCTTCTAGTTGTGGCATATGGGACGCTGCCTCAGCGTGGTCTGATGAGCAGTGCCATGTCCGCGCCCAGGATTCGAACTGATGAAACACTGGGCCGCCTGCAGCGGAGCGCGCGAACTTAACCACTCGGCCACGGGGCCAGCCCCCCAGGTGCTCTATTTTTAAGAGACTTCCAGGTGATTTTGATACATGCCAAAGTTTGATACTTTGAGTACATATCTCTGTACGCAGTCAGTTTTTAACTTTTTAAGACTTTAACTTCTTGGGTTACTAATTAAATTCTGAATAAAACATGGTAATTGAAGACCGATCAATACTGCAAAAGCCACAACTTTAAATTTTTGCCTTTCTGCACTTACTAGAATACATCAAATTCTTCTCTTTCTTAATGTCCTTCAAAAATATATCAATGCTTAAAATTAGAGAGGTAAACATGACTATTTCTACCTAAAAATTTTACAAATAATCTTGATAATTATCTGTTAAAATGATATTGAAAAAGGAAATATTGTTCAATACTTCATAAGATAATAATTGCACATGCTTTGTGAAAGCTATAGAAATGTGAATTGTAATTGAATTTTATTGTTATACAAACTGAAAATTGTCTCTTAAAATTGGCAAAGCACAATAAACTGAGGGTTATTTATTTGACTATTTTGTTTTAAAAGCTACCATTGCCAAGTGTTGAAGAAAAAGGCATAAAACCTAGCTAATGCACCTAATCCTACACAACAGGGTATATTTTTCTCCAAGCCATCTGGAAAGCAACTAATGCCTTGAAGCATGAGAATTGATAGTTCTTTTAATTTTTTTCCTTGCCAGTGTAGGTCTTTAAAATATTTTATGACTTCTAAGTCAGACATGTCAATGTTTACATCAGAATACAAAATGGCAGCTGTGATCGAGGTCAAGAGCCTATAATATTCAACAAAATTTCTCAAGTTACATATAGCATATTGCATATTGTCTTGTGCAGGAATTTATGTCAAGAGTAAAACAAAACAACATGAAATGAATTCAAATTCAGTATATCTTAATAAGATATTTACCTGGAGTATTCCCAATCCTTATATATATAAAATGGTGTATGACTCATGCAGTGAATGATTGCTTAGAACAGAAAATTCACTCAGGATGTATAATGGACCTTAAAAGCATATCATCTGTAGCAATATGCTTATCTATTAAATAGAATTAAAAAATAATTAACTTGTGTAAGACATTTATAACCACAAGTCAAAAATCTTAGAATTTAAACATTTTCTAGCAAAATGTACACCTTTGCAAAGCAGAAATCTCCTCTGTAATATTCTCTGCCAGATATTACCTTGCATGACAAAGAAGGATAAATCAAAAACAATAAGATGAACATGAGTACCTTCTGAGAGTATTAATAACACTTTTTAAATTTTTCAGCTCTTACATGTTTGGGGCACAAGCATATACAAGCAAGTTAAAGAATATTATTGAGTACTAACAAAAGTTGGAAATAGTACCTGGTGTTATAATCACATTAAGCCAGGGGTTAGGATTGCTCCACTCTTAAGTGTTCTTTAACAAGCGAACACTATACAGAATAAAAAAATAGTCATGAGGAAAAGAGAATCCAGCTTTATTAATATGTTTTAAAATAAGATCTGCTTCTTTTCATCTCCTTGAATCTAAAATGGTCAGATCTGCAGAAAGACAGAGAGAGCCAGATTGAGTAGGCTGGCTATAGTTTCGATCTCATGGAAGCAGGGGGCACAACGAGAAGAGGTTGACCAGTCCTGTATGAGAATTCAGTCCCTTCTTACACGGGCTTAAAACATGGGCTGCAGAACTGCAAGAAGCACACTGCCACGGTAGCTAACGTACAAGTTCTTGCCTGATAACCATGCCTACCTGCACTATATGCACTATAAATGTCCTCACCTTTGACCATTCAAAATAGCAATTTCTTTCCTGGAGGGTCTGTAGAGGGTGGTCATGGGGGACGTGCAGAAGAGCATCATTAGCTGAAGGGATGGAGTCTGCTGTCTCACTAACGCCAAACCTGATCCTGATATGATGTGTCCACTGTCTTCATGAAATAGGAGAATTGGAAAATGATTTTCACATGGCAAATATTTTAAAGTTTTAACATTAAAATAAATATGGATGTATTTTCAACAAATATAAGATTTCACTAAATTTTAAAATAAGACACAAAAAATCAAATGTTTGTTTTACACTGGGTTGCAGCAAGCTTCATTCCAAAGTGAATTGGAATCTCCCTTACCATTAGCGCCACCTTGGAAAAAATATTTTATAAGTTGTAGGCTAACGACAAATCGTAGGATCTGAACTCACCTTTTGAGCCCACGTGGCGCTTACTGGCTACGAGATCTTAGCCATTGCTTAATATTCCTGTGTTTCATTTTCCCTTTTCTGACAAGGAAATAATTAACACGTAACTAGAAAAAAATGCATGTAAATAGTGACTTGCATAAGAAGTCTTCCAGCAAAGAATTGCCTTCATTGCTATTATTTAGAACATTGATTGTCTTACATTGATACTATCACTATTACTGTCACTACTACTACACTGTTACCCACTCTAATTCTACCACTGGGAGCGCTGTTACCCTCACTGGACACCGGCTTGAATGCTGCCAATGGTGGTAGGTTCAATACTATCTACAGCAAAATCTGTGTTGTTAGATAGTTCCAGGGTTTTGTGATTTTTCGCTTCTTCTTATTAAACTAAAGTCTGCCTCCCAATAGTTTGTATCTATTTTTTAAAAATTTTCTCTTTATGGAAACACTTTCCCTTTGCAATAACCCTTATTCAGATATCTGAAAAGAGAGTCATATGTGAAGTTTGTTTCCTCAATTTTCTCAAACACTTTCCAGCTGAAGTGGCTCCTTTTCTCCTTACTGTCTTGATCTCCCTCGTCCATACATGGTTTGGTTTGTCAGTGTCCTTTATAAACATGGTGCTCTGAATTGAACAAAGTGTTACTCATGCCATGAGAACAACAAGGGAAATATGAAACTTCTTTACCTTGTAATTGGGAAAATTATTGTTAACTTTATTTAGAATTTTGATATCTTGTTTCCATTAAACTTACTAGTATTTTGATGACTTCCCCTTCCTGGCCTCTTTAATAAAATTAATCTTCTAATCCTCATGCTTTCACTCCTTAATTATTTTTTTTTGAACACTGCACATTTCTCTTCATACCTACCATACTTTAAATTATCTGTTTGGCTGTCTCTCTTGTGGGACTTTGGGTCTTTGTGCACAGGGAAAACCACATTCATCTTGATGTCTCCGGTGTTTACTGAATAAACATAACAGCGAATGACTGGATTGGGAATTCTAATTTTAAAAGTCTGAGATCTGGCATTTCACTTTTAAATTCATATGCTTTGTAGTAAAATATCCAGTCATAAAACTCTTTCCAATAATTTATTTAAAATGATGAACCAAGAAATAAAAAACATCTACAACTTACTTCTGTAATATATATTCAATATGTAGAAACATGAGCGTTTTGTTCTGTTAATGTGCAACACAAAATCAGTTAAAGGGTCATTTAGATAATGCTATATTGCTATGAGCACTAGTGCAAATAATATTCCAAACATATTCAAAAAACACAGATTTCAATAAATCCTATATAGTGCTACATTAACAAATAAGATTTTGTCAAGGACAATTTTCTTTAGCTCAAATTGTTAGGAATTTCTTTAACAAGTTAACTCTTTTAACAAACACATTTGTCGTAATTTTCAGAACAAAATCACAAATTGCTAATGCAGATAACTTTCCCTCTATAAATGTCTGTGTAAAGAAATAATGATTTTCTCAATAACCTAGAAATCTGAGGGGTTTTTTTAATTGCATCATAGTATTTACAGATGGAAAAAAATTTAGATTTGCAAGAGCCATCTGTTGATGAATACTGTAACTTACTATTTGTTGGCACTTGTTTCAGGATAAATCATTTCAATTTTGCATCCATTTTTTGTAGTTTCATAAAATTCATCCCACTTAAGATGCTGCTATGAAGTGTTAATGGAAAAAAAATAAGATTATTATCTTCAGTAATCTTAGAGCTGGGAAATGTTCTAATGACAGAGTCTCTTCTTAAATTTTTTAGTTTTAGTAAGGAGTTAAAATTTTTCACTTTTTTTCCATGCTGTGGCTGTGACTATATAATGACGAACTACCTAATATAGTTCATTTGATCACCTCAGAGCAACTTAATTGAACTTTTGAAAAAAAATTAGTATTTCTCTTAAAACAGACAACAACAACAACAACATAAAGCAAGACAAGACAAAAAACTAAGCTCTTTTTAATCAAAGTTTGGAAATTCTTACATAGCCAACATTAGTTTCTCTAAATTCAAGGGCACTTAGCCCACCAACTAGTTGAGTTTTACTTTATAAGATTACAAATTTTTAATGATCTTAAGAATATTAGCTCAAAGTCGATTCTCCACGTTTATTTTTTTAATATTTATAATGTTTTCCTTCATTTTTATCCTCTTGGATTTGCTGTCTTTTTTGATATAACAATAAATAACAAAACCAACATTTAAACAAAAGCCATTAGAAATCGTATTCAAATACTTTTCTGAAGAGCTGAATTTCAGCAGTGAAGGTTTGTTGGGCCCTTGAAATATCTTCTTTGATCTATATAAGAGCAGTATTGGCTTATAAATACTTTTAGTATATATTCCTATCCCCCCCCAATTTATTCTCAAACTCACAATTTAAAGAAAATGAAGATGTAGAGATCGTTAGGATTTATGCTTTTTGAACCTTGAGATGCTGAACCTATTCAGCATTCTGAATGAAACTTTTATAAACTTTTACGAGATGAGACTTTAGATATTCATCATATAAGCACAAGCTTTTATTGGGGTTCCATATTGAAGTAGCAACGCATTCATCTTTTCCATTCAAAGAAGTAATTTACTGTAGAATTTTAAATACTTACTAAATAATTAAAAGATTCTTTATAATCAAGAAATTAAAAGTAATAAAATTCTCTTCTCACTGTCATAATGTTTATGTCTTCATAGCTGTGAATTATTTTCTAATTTAAAAAAAACGTATTGGGGCTGGTCCAGCAGAATAGTGGTTAAACTTCCACACACTCCACTTCGGGGTCTGGGGTTCATGGGTTGGGATCCCAGGTGCAGACCTACTCCGTTCATCAGTCATGTTGTGGAGGCATCCCACATACAAAAAGTAGAGGAAGATTGGCATGAATGCGAGCTTAGGGTAAATCTTCCTCACACACACACACACACACACACACACACACACACACACAAACCTCCATATTTCTTTATACCATTTTTATAAGAGGAGGGGTTTCCTTGGCACCTACACAGTTCCTACACATTTGGCACCTCCTCCGTGAAGCCTTATCTGAACTCTTCAACCACACACAATATTGTCTCCCCACTCTCAACTCATTTCACAATAATAATCTGCATGTCTTTTGAATTATAGACCCCCTGCTCTTATTTCATTGTTATTATGCAAAAATTTGACGTGCTTTGCCACCCCCTTTCCCTTCCACTATGAAACTGGAAGCTCCTCAAGGCCATAGGCCATGTGGTAAATTTCTTCATATTTTGTCACTGTACCAGCACTGAATAACACAGAACAAATGATTAAAAAATACTTTCTGAAGTAACTTATGGTTTTGATGAGTGTTTATTGAAACTAATTTTACGTCAGAAGAACAAGTGTGTGGGGCAAACAGTATTTAATCTCTAATAGGAATTGGCATAAGTGATCATAACTCTGGCAAAAATCATGCCGCCAGTCTAAAAGAAAACAGCTGGCTGAGAACCAAGTTGCAATTCTCAGTATTTTTTTCAAGGGTAAACTTAGGGTGAATTAAAGCTCTGAAGTCTACTAAAACAAGAATAACTAAAACATGTAAATTATACTTTTTCCTCCCTGTCAACTAAATAGGGATGGTTTTATAAGCATGGTTTAATCCAAAAAGCAGATGTAGTTTTTCCCTACAATACTAAATAGAGCCAACTGGCTTGCACAGTACTTTTTCCCCCTGTGGTTATTGGAAGTGGCAGGTTGAAAGAACTAAGAATTATAATTTCAGGACATGGCAGTAGATGCAAAGAATTGAGTTCCAATCCTTCAGAGGAAATAGAAAAAAAATGGAGAAGGAATAAAAGAGGGACATTTAAGGGAAGAGTACTGGTATTAAACATAATGATGTCAACCAGAAATTGCATTCTGAAATAAGCAATGACAATACTAAAAAGCAAATATTGGGGCCAGCCCTGTGGTCGAGTGGTTAAGTTCATGCGCTCTGCTTTGGCGGCCCGGGGTTTGCTGGTGTGGATACTGGATGCTCACCTACACATCGCTCATCAAGCTACGCTGTGGTGGCATCCCACATAGAAGAACTAGAAGGACTTACAACTAGGATATACAGCTATGTATTTAAAGGGCTATGTATTTATGTGTTATACACATAAGTTATGTACGTATGTGTATAACTATGTGTTTATATGTTAAATAGATCAATTTCTATTCAACAAATTTCTTAGATGTTTGTTATCGTTTAATTGCCCTTTCTGCAAATATTTAAGTCCCTTCCTCAAAGAACCCAAGAGGTATCACATTTTTCTGGTATGATGGTCTGGAAACTCTACTTGTTAAATCTACAGACTTTCCCGGATAGGCCTGTGAAATTTAGCTCTAACATTGATCAGACGGCTTCTTATCCCTTTCTGTATTTGTACAACATGGCTTCGTGCCTGCTATTCCATAACTATTTTTTGGCATTATATACAAGAATGCAATATTCAAATGGGTCAAGTACCTAATTTCCTAGTCAGGAAAACCTCATTCTGCGTCTAACACTGACACATATTAGCTGTATGCTGTAATGAAAGCGGCATAAACTTTAGGCTTTTTGGTTTTTGAGTTTTTAAAAGATTTAAACTAAATCTATGTAAAGCACTTCACTCTATACCGAGCACACAATAGACATTCAATAAATGGAATTGATTCTTATTAATAATAACAAACAAACCTAAGGGCATCACAGAATTTGATCTTATAGTGAAGAAGAAGAAGAGACATGAAATTCCAGTTCTCTTGAGGTCATGAAAGAAAGATTTTAAAAGTCCTGATAAATTGGACATTCAAACTTGCTTCTGCTTCCCCAGCCCAAAGTCCCTAACCAGAACCACACTGTGCAAGTCATGAGTCCTTAAGAACTTTCTAAATTGATTGGTGAAGGAGTTAAATACTTCCTTACAAAGTCTGAATTATCAATGAGAGTCTTACAGACTTTTAATTCATGTCAATAACTAGCTTTAATCCAGAATGAGGAGCTTCAATTAGGTATTCAGGGTCCCAGGAAGGAAAATTAGCATTTGAACATGAATTCAAGACCTTGTGACCGCAGGCGATAGACTACAAATAATAAGAAATATGATGTTTCGTAACCACTTCTATCCTATGTATTGTATTATATACTAGGAATTCAACAGTGTTTAATAAGAAACATGGGATATTTTTTGTTGCGATTTGGGTCTGATTATACAGCTAAAACTAGTGTGGATTGCATAATTACATTTAAGTGTGGGTGCCAGGAATCCCATGTTCTTTGTACCTCATAAGATCTACAAATACACCAGGAGGGGGAAGCCAAAATATGGGAGTTTTACATATGTACTACAGGCTTTCAAAAGGATCAAGAATAACAAGGACAACAACAATAATTACAAGAGCAACTAAAATGTTGTGTGTTTACCATACATCTGCTAGGCACTGTTCCGTGCTCTTTATCTATATTAACTCATCTGTCATCACTAGAACTCTAGGAATTAAGTATTGTTATTATCTAATATTAAGAAAATAATAGTTATCAGATATTAACTATTAAAAATGTGATATGAAGTATGAAATAATGTAAAGTATAAAAAAATGTAGCCACAACTAGAAGGACCTGAAACTAATGATATACAGCTACGTACCGGGGGGGATTTGGGGGAGATAAAGCAGAAAACAATATATATATAATTCATTCTAACAGGAGCAGAGCTTTTCTCCCAAGAGAGGTTAGACCAATTATCTATTCCTATCGCTCAAGATGTGTTCAAATTTATAAAACTTTTTCAAACTTGTTTATTTACTAAGTATTAACCTTGGGGAAATTATTTAACCTCTCTTATCCCAAGTTTATCCATATATAAAACTTGGATAATGTGATGGTTCATTTCATGTGTCAACGTGACTGGGCTAAGGGATGCCCGGATAGCTGGTAAAACATTATTCCTGGATGTGCCTGTGAGGCTGCCTCCAGAGGAGATTAGCCTTTGAATCAGTAGACTGAGTAAAGAATATCTTCCTTACTAAAGCAATCATGTCTACTGTGTTAATATGGCCACTCCACCTGCTTGAGAAGAGTTAAAACCTAGCTGGGACTATAGAGCTGAAAATCAGCTGCAAGTGAAAATGAAAAAAGTAACCTCACTATTAACAATACTGGGAGAACAGACACTTATAAAGGCAGCTGCAAGGTTAGTAAGAGACATTGTTTCTCCCAAGGTCATGCAGCAGCTAGAGAATAACAGAACAACTGTCTCTAAGTAACTACTACTTTCTTACCAATAATGCTCAGAGACTCACTTTGCTATATTCATCTCTTACTGGGGATGCTCTGTTGCTAAACTATCCTTACCTCATGGCAGCAACCAATCCCTAATTAATCCTCGTTCTCCTAATCCCACCACAGAAACAACAACTGATCTATGCTCCTCATAGTCGCCTCTTCAGAATCCCTCAGAGGAAACTCAAACCTTACAAAAGATGCTCCCCTCCTTCCTCTTGCTCAGTGGCATATCACAGTTCTCCTGGAGTGCCCTCCTTTATTGCAGAGTGAATAAATGTGATTTTGTCAGACTACAGCTTTGTGCCCCGTGGGTCTTTGGCATTAGCATTTCCCTCAGATTACCATTTGTCATCAAACACATCCATGCTTCCCACTAACTTGGAAATCCACTACTAAGCCATGTAGTTCCCTCCCACAATAGATTCCTCTTCACTCATCACTGCTTCATCTATTTTTCATTCTCCAATACTGACCACTTGCTTCCACTTATCTCTGACTCCCATGACTGTGTTATATTATTAAAGGGCTGCTTGGCAAAGCTATTGACTCTACTCTCTTATATCATGAGGCTCTTTGGTCTTTTCTGCTGTAAACTACTTTGAATGGCCTACTTGACGCCTAATCTTGAATATCTCACAAGCACATAAATTCAGTATGTTAAAATTTAAAGTCTTGATTTTCAAACTGGAACATGGTATCTACTGTCTTTCTCATTTTATCTCCACTCTACACAGTTGGTCAAGCTAAACACTCAGTGCTCTCCTATACCTCACCCTCTCTTCAGTAGTCCAATCCATCAACAAGTCCTGCCAGCATAAGCTCCAAATACTAGATCTGGAACCATCCTCTGCCCCATCTTTATTGCCATCAGCCTTGTCTGAGCCATAATTAACTCTCACTTGGTCTTCCATAATAGGTTCTCAACGGTACTTCCAATTTATTTTGGTTATTTTATGTATGGATTTTTAGTTATTTAAATTTTATGTTTACATAATTATGTTTAAATTATACAAAGTAGAAACCTCCTATCTTTAGGTTTCAATTAGCATCCCTGTGCTAGGTACTTTGATAGACACTGGAATATTTGATGAGTTTGTACACTTTCCCTACCCACGGGATAGGGGACAAATAGACAAGGAAATCAAGGATTAGAGTATGAGAAGACAAGGGAAATGACTGAGAAAAAAGGGGAATGGACGTAAAAAAATAATAAGAATATTCATAAGGTCTTTTGCCATGAAGCTAATGAAGCTCAAGCTAAAGGACCTCTCACTTACAAGAATCCATTTCAAAGCCCTGAGAAGGGATTCTAGAAATGTGTTTGCATGGTCATATGTTTTTGTAAAATGTGCAGAAGTAAGATATTTTAACCACAATTGTAAAGACCGCTGTCTTTTTTCCATTCAGACCTCCCTCAGACACATCTCCTTTCATCAAAGGTAGCATTGCAGTGGCCACAGACATTTTGGGGAATCTAATACAAGGAAGTTGAGTTGGAAATACATTTAGTTTTGGTTTAGTGGGATATATTTTTGTGGTTCACAGTTGTCTCAGTGTATAGTTATAGTCTTGCAAGCCATCATGCAACAGTAATGACTGCAAAGAATGTACTTCCCCTTGACTATGCCAATTCACCCATCATCTTGATATGAAAGACAGGACTAGAGGTCGTATCACATATATCCTGATATTTAGCAACTTAAATTCAAAAGAAACTTGATAAAAGTTTTCCCAAGTTTGCTCTGGATCATAAACATCTACATAACATTACTAATAACAAATTGTGAGACAGGGAGCTTTTCAAAATGCCAGCGATAATAATTTTCAAAGACATTCTTATTTTTCTATTCTTATAGAAATTTGTATTATAATATCACTGTCATATGAAGAGGCAATCAAAAGGAAGAAACCTGATTTTTTAAAAGTATCATATACTTTTGACAGCTAATAAAATTATTTTATTATTGTTATGGATATTGTGATATTTATAGTATTTGGTAGCCTTTAAATGTTTGTCATTCCAAATAACTGTGATTACACCTAAAGAGACAAGTAATGGAAGAGGGAGCAAGGGATCCAAATTGTCGTTTTAAGAATGTGCTTTAGACACCTGTCACTGAAAAGAAAGGAAAGAGGGAACCATTTTGTGGGTGCCAGGGGAGGAGCCTGAGGAAGTTCTTACTTGATGGTTTAAGATTTGGAAAGAAATAGATGCCTATTTCCAATCACTAAAAATACAGGGAGGACATAAAAGAAAAAATAAGAGTGTGGGATCATATTGGAATGGCAAATGCCTGGAAACTCACATATATTCCCAGTCTGGGATGAGAAACCAGATCTTTCCTATGTTTGCCTGATTTTTCTTTATAGTTCTCAGAAACTGTGGTGCAAGAGCTATTACATATGAGGTAGATAGCAAAGAAGGGGAAGTTTGAGAGAAGCCAATAGATTGTGAGAAAGTGAAAATATTTGAATCTAGGGTGGCTAATTGTAGATATCAGATACAAGATTGAGCTAGTAAAAGGAGAGGAGACAGTGGTCAAAGGATAAAACATCAGAGTACAATTTTTGGAGTTAGATAAATTAAAGTTATTGATATGATTGAAGGTGTTCATAAGAATTAAAAAATGGGCAAAGGTTGCATAATTCAAATCTTAGTAGTGGACGAGGAAAGGATATACCAAGCAGACAAAATAGGATGCACAAATGCTACTCCATTAACAAAAGCTGCTCCTTCCATTGGTCTTATCTCATTTCTCACTTGGAAAAAAATAGATAAATAAAATTCTTTAGAATTTTTACATTTTTAGTGAATAAAGACTTTCAGCCAATATTTGATTTATTTTTTAGTATGATGAAACTTAAATAGAATGTAATATTTTTCTAAAGAATCTGAATTTGATTTTCTTTTGCTCCCATTAGCTCTGCCCTTTTAATTATGAAATTAATATTATTTGAGTTTCTATTATATTCACCAAAGATGAAAATTGCCTCTCTGAGGTCTCTAATATCTAAAATCTATCAGAATTTCCTACTCCATGAACAAAATAGTTACTTTCAAAGTCAGCCTCCCTAGATCAGGATGTGAGAGTTAGCCCCTAAACTATGTGTCACAGTTGCAATCAAGTCTGAATCAATCTGATCAGCAACAACACCAAAGGAGGCGAGACAGAAGTTGCTACGAGAATTGGAAATTCAAAGTTATGGCTTTGTTTTTATTATTATAATAATTTCCATTAACATTTTTCTTACATTTGAGTTTTGTTGTTTCAACATTTTAATGTTCCTGTAAGCTAAACTATTTAATGTAATAGTGAAAATAATTTTGTCTCGAAAAATTCCTACCAATTTTATACTCCAATTATAAAAACATTAATGTATCTCATAACTCTCAGATTTCAAACAAGCAGGGGAAAAAGTTCTAATGCTGAAAGAATTTAGGGCTGAATGGGTAGGACGAATGTAAATTAAGAGGAAAAAAGTATACTCAAAGCCTTCAGTTTTAGTTTGAAAGTAATGTAAATGGCAAATGCAAATCTCTATGGATTTTCTTGTTATATCTTCCGTCAGTTGTCTTAATAAGAGCCTTTCCCATGGTGTTAATTTTGCCTTTGAAGAAGCATTAGATATTGTTGAATTTCCAATATGTTGCTATGGTGAAGAAAGTTTTGCTGTCTGCTCTTTGAAGGAAATTAAGCTGAAAGGGTTGTGTAGTCTTCTGATTATTCTTGATTTTATTTTAAAGTTTGCAGCTGGGAAGAAAATCTTCCTCAAAGAAGTATGATATATGACTTGGTCAGGAATCAAAACACTTTGAAGTGGCTCCTGAGCCAGTGAAAGAAACCATCTGTCTGTGAAATATCTGTGAATGAAGTCTGACAGTAAATATCAGGGAAGCGAGGGTTAGTGGCAACAGATTGCCACACACAGTTACAATACACACTGAAATTGCCTTCTATATGCACATTCATATGGACATCTAATTTTACTGATGAATAGCAATGATTGCTTGGCAGATCTAACCCATCATCAAATGCTTTTTGGCATCTGGGTCGGGATGTCTGTTATTTAACCTCTTGAGAATGATCTAATGGGAATGGACTAGAGGGAATGTGGAGAAAATGAGCCTACTAGACCAGATTATTGAGGGAATTGTCCTGGTCAATAGTATCTCAAGAGGTCCATTCCTTCTGATCAATAGATTTCTTTACCTAATTCACTCATTAAACTCAGTGATGATCAGGAGTGCTTCTTCATCTCTGGTTTCTTTTAACTAGATTAGAATTCCTTAGCACTACATTTGGGGAAAAAATCATGCTACTTCCAGAGGTAAACCCAATTAATATGTTCGTAAAATGTCTCCCGGTTTTGATCTATGTAAACGTACATGTAATATATATGTTCATATAGTATGCTTTTCTATAGGTATATTATACTTAAATAAAAAGGCACAAAATATGTACAGAACCAATATTTGAAACTTTTTCATATAAGATGCCTTAATGTTATATGGTATATATTATACTATCATTGTATTATTTAAAAATATAATTTTGATGCCTGAAACCCATATAGGCAATACTTCATTTAACCATTTTTTTCTTTTCCAGTTATTCAATATTATAAATAGCATTTTATCAGATAAACTTATGCATAATAGTCATGATATTATGAACAATAATTTGACCATTTTTTGAATTATTTCTTTAAAGTAGGATACTAAAAATGTAATCCTGAATAAATTGGTATTTGGTACCAGTTACCTAATAAAATTAAATTTCCAATAGCAACGTATAGAGTATTATTAATTTGTTTCCTTATAACCGTCAAGCCTTATTATATTTTAAATTTCTGCCAAATATAAGCAAAATATTCATTGATATAATTTTCATTACTATGAATATTAGTGAGGTTGGGTAATCTTCACTCAATTTCTCTTTGCAGGTATTGTTAAATTCTTACCATATATAAATATGTGTGTCATATTATGATATGCAACATGATATACACACATATAACTCGAACAAGATAGTGTTTATTTTCTGGGCAATTTTTTCTGTTATATACCTTTAAATATTTGTGAGGATAACATATCATTTGCCTACTGGAGTTATATATTTTAATATTTGGTGACACAAGTATCCCCTCAATATTCTTCCCTTACAAAATTATTGTGGCTAGTTTTGCCTATTAATTTTTTCCAGATACCTCTAATATTAAATTTTAGTTTTTTAGACAGAAAATGTCATTTATTCATTAAAGGACATTCAGGCTATCCAGTTTTTGGCTGTTATGATTAAAGCTGCTATAAACATTCATGTACAGGTTTTTGTATGAATATAAGTTGTCATTTCTTATGGATAAATGCCTAGGAATGCAAATATTGGGTCATATGATGGTAGCATGTTTAGGTTTTTTAGAGATACTGTCAAGTGATTTTCCAGAGTGATTGCAATATTTTACATTGCCACCATCAATATATGATAACATATTTGCTCTGCATTCTCACCAGAATTTGGAATTATCACTTGCCATCTTCAGTATTTTCTCAATACAACAGGTTAATAATTCTTTAGAAATGTTAGTCTGATTGTATCACTCCTCTTTACATGTCATTAGGAATAAAATGCAAAATGCTTGTCAGAATTAAAGCTAAAGTACTTCCAATGGCTTAAAGTGAATACACGTATGCCCCCTCCCTTTAGCTCTCCGACCTCATGTCTCCCTCCTCTGTGCATTGTTCTCTGCGCTATGGCAATACCTGGGCCCCTGCTGCTCATTAAATGAAAGGCAGGCTTCTACTTCACTGCCTCTGCAGTGCTCTCTCCTTTGCCTGGAGTGCTTAACCCTTGAGGTAGTCCCAAGACTTTCACCCTTAGTTGCTACAAGCATTTGCTCACACATCATCTTCTCGGAGAGGACTTTCCTGTCAACCAATTTAAAATTTAAATTATACTCATATGGCCTCTGTCCTTCCTTATTAACTTTTCCTTTTACATTTTTACCACAGTACTTATAACTTATCAATTATTATGTTATTAATTTATTTTAGATACTTTCTATATCCTTATATAATAATATAAACTCTTTTGTTGATTATTAAATTCCTAAGGCTTAGAACGATGTCTGGTACATATAAGGCATAATAAATATCTATTGAATGAATGAATTGAAGAAAGAATTTTCAATGGTCTTAATGATACAAGTTAAGTTGATAGCAATTAAAAAAATTCTCTTCATATAAACCTCATAGTCTAAATACAAATTAAAAATATTTTCTTAAAATGTACATGAGAAAATTTTAAAGCAATATGGATTTGAGAAATGAACATAGATGATCTCACTTTCTAGAACAGTCTTTTGCCCGCTTTCTACATAATTAGAACCAATGGATGCAGGTCTTTCATCTAAGACTTGGGCATGGCTCTTAAACATCCTTCTTTTCTTCTTCAATGGAAAGTAGATTATGTCATAAAGATGAGTGCTGGCCATTTTGTGTGGAATATTGGTCAAGTGAACTGAAGAATTCTTAACTGATGATTAAGTTAATCTTTCTTTATGGACTGCTGCTATTGTCTGTTGGGGATGTGGAGAGTAGAGGGAACTGTGAAATGAAATACTGTCATAAGGGACAACATATTTTATGATGTAGTACATCAAGTATCCTTGGTCTTTGAATTTAAATGTTCTCTGCTATTTATTTCTGGTTGCTTATTTTTCAAATATCAGTGAACTTGCTGGGAAAATATGTAATGTCTTAAAATGCTAAAATATAGATCACTGTTTAGCTTTTTCTTCTGGGAAATAAACATTTGACATAGTGTAAAATATGGCTGGGATTATAGCAAGTATTTTTATGTCTAAATCATGATCTACCATTGTGAAAGAGAGAGAGAGAAAGGAAGAAAGAAAGGGAAAACCACCAATATATAATCAGCAATGTTGTTCATGCAGTATGTAAATGGGAATCTAAGATTTTAATTCAACTAGAATCATCAAAAAGAATACATGATTATTTTGCATACCTATTCCCCACTACATTAATACTCTAGGGGATATTGTTGCTTTAAAAGAGATTAGAAACCTCTTACCTTTTATTATGTCACAAACTAAGCCAAACAGAAAATAAGCTAACAATGTTTAATATTATGCCACACTTTATGCAAAACTTTTTCTAAACATTTTAATTTCACTCAAATCCTTGTAACAACATATGAGGTAGATACTTTATTATTCCCATTGGCAGTATCAAAGTCACCTAGTTGTCAAACTGAGGGACTAGGGGTGAACCCACGCTATCTGACCCCAGAGCCCATGCTCTTGTCTACTATACTATACTGTCTTTTTACACGCTAGAAAGACACTATCAAATAGAAATAACAGACATCATTCTATTATTGTTTTTATTGATAATAAAATTAGGAATAAAGTCATTTATTTAAGCTAACTTTCTAGCAGTAAGCTACAGAGTCTCCTGTTCTTATTAGACCGTGGACATTTCAGTCTGGCTGTGCGGTGTGTGTGTGTGTGTGCACCCACGCGTGTAAGAGGAGAAGCCAGAATTCTACAATGCAGTAGAGAGTGAGGAAGACCAGGAAAAAGAGTATAAAGGATTTAATCTAACATAATAGGGGTTCTTTGGAGACTTTCCAAGATGTGTTACATTTAGTAAATACAATAAGATTTCTATGTTTAGTCTTCAACTTCTGTTTTATCTTACTCACTGTTGTCACGTATCAGATATTCTATGATATAACTAAAGAAGTCTGTCTCTATGATAAAAGCAAGTATTCAGTATATTCATGGGAGAAACTAAATTTTATTCTGATATTCTATCCATTTTTATATTTTAATACCACATGCCTATCATGTAAGTCATACAGGACTGACGCACTTACTAGTGTTCTCGAGGTTTCTAAGTCAACTAGCTAGCTCAGAAAAAATATATTGCTTATAATTTTCACAGCAGTCATCTTACATAAGTCCACAGGAAAATATAGTCATGGAAATGCATCTTCTATCTATGTGGACATTGTTTGTATCCTACCAAATCAAATCAATGTCTTTTGATAATCTATCACACAAAAAATGGTACTTTTTAAAGAAGTCCTTGTTTCGAAAACTCTCATGTCAGTTATTGCATTTACCAAATATCCTATCTATCTTATTTTCTTCACTTATAAGAAAATTCTACCAAAAATTGACAGAGTAAGCCAGTGAAAGATATTCAGTCTTATATGTTCTTATATCATGTGCATTCTCTTCACCTTAGTTTTCTGTCATCCAAGGAAATGTGATTTTGAATATTTATGTCACATTTCTTTATTATTGAGACAAATAGTCAAATGAAGTAAGACATAAGTGTAATGAAATTTACGTAACAAACATGAAATACACTTTGTATCAATCCCTTTTCATTGAATTTAATTATTATAAATTGCATAAATTGTTGGTCGGTTGTGTAATCTTCAATTCTAAGTATTGTTACTTGATTCCTTTTTCCTAAATTGCAAAATCTCTGCAGAATACTTCAATATCAGGTAAAACCTATAACACTAAGAATTTCATACATGTTGCATATACTGTATTTCCTGTCTCAGTACTTCACTATCTCTAACCTTGTTTTACAGAAGAATTGAAGCAGCTTACAGAACACACACGTAGAAAATGATGGCACACTAAAAAGAAACAAAAGTTTCAGACCAAAACCAAAATGCTGGTCTTGAAGTAAAATCAGATCCACTTTAAAAAATGTAGATGAAGGGCCCCGCATAATTGCTATAGTTCAGCTTTACATTCAGTTCTGACTTTCTTGGCAACCAACACAAGATACAGTTTATTGTATGGGGCTCCACACAGGAGAGCACTGAGTGAACAGTTGCAATTGTGCAGCAACTGGAAGAACAAACTGAGCATCAGTATAATTTATTTTAGAGATCTCCAACATAAAACATACAGTAACAACATCAACACTCCTCACAGTAAAAAGGTTATTCAGGAGGTTATCAAGAGCTGAAGGAAGTTATTCCCATGGGAGTAATTCTCACTGGGGCCTTTTTAAATTTATGGAGGTGAGGGAGGCAGTACTTGTGGTTTGTAGAAACAGGCTAGGGATGGCAGACATGCTCCAATGTGTACAATAGTCATGCACAAGAAAGACTTATCTAGAGACCTACCTGAGTTGCAAATGCCTTGCTGGACATTCACCTGGATGAGAAATATATTTACAAGTATTGGAGCTTAGAAACGAACTCTGTTTTACATAAAAATGCAAAATATTTCTTTCACAATTTACTATGCACAGAAGGTAACTACTATTAAATCAATCGAAAATTTTATTGGTTTGGTTTGGAAATGTGCTAAGAATGATTTTTCCATTTGGGGAAAATAACATCACCATGTCAAAAGTATTTTAATCGCCAACCTCAGATCTGCATCAGCCTATTTGTGTAGCTGTCCCCTTTGCCCTGGTGCCTGGTTCAGTGGGTGGGTACAAGTGTGTGTCTTCTTCAACATACCTCCCAGTGTAGTCATTTCCATACATTTTCACATTGAAAACTATTAATTTATCATGAATTACTTCCTTCTTATTTATCCTTCATATTAGCATTAGGGCTTTATATAAGGTTTGCTTTTTGATTTGAAGTTTTATGTGAGACTAAACTTGTACTATCTACTAATTTCTTTTCAGTAAAGTGATTATTAGAAATATTTGATGTAAAAAGTGAAAAGGAAGCTTTTGCTCTGGTGAGTTTGAGAATCACTGGGTTAAGGTAACTTAGGCATGTTATTCATTTTTATGATGCTTAGCTGAATACAAGTACAGAATATAACATAAATAGAGATGGAAAAAGTGCACATCCTTAAAATTATTTCCCCAGAGTATTAAATCTTTCAGTTTTTAGTGAGATATAGAGAATTAATCATTTGAACAAATATTTTCTAGTAAGTTGAGAAAGTTTTAACATTCTTTCTTGCTATTAAGGAAAGATTCATCTGATTCAATAACATTGAACTCAGTTCTACAAGGGATAAAAATCAAAACTACTGGAAAATGACAAATTCTAATATATGAAAATGTGGTTAACAGAATTGGAATGTGCTTAATGGCAATATTAACTACTGAAGAAGACTGAGTAAAATAAATCATATAATTTGATTTAAATTACTCATTTCTTCTCTAAAATTTTCCTTATCCTGAAACAGTGTTGTCTCCATAGGATTATGTGGTACACTAAAAATAAAATAATAAAGAAAGAATCATGGGTAACTGTTAAGTAGATTTAGGAGAAGGAAGTTAGTTTCATTCCTGAAATTTTTCAGCTCTTTTTATCCAGACATGAATTTAAATCTTAAGAATTAACTTTATGATTTCCTAGGAGGTGACCCTACACAATGTCTCATTTACGAGAAAACCATCTTCAAAAATTAGATTACAAGAATTGTCACAAATGTAAAACTGTGTCTTCAATGTTCACATGTAACAGTACCTGTCACAAATTTAATTGATCCTGAAGATAAATGTGCAATTCTTCCTTTTTCAATTTCTTTTCCTCAACTGTGGGCAAAGAAGGAGTTGTCCATATCCAATTTTAAAGTTTATTGGAATGTTTGGTTAGAAAATGAAAAGAAAGTATAAATCTTGGACATGGACGTGCACAGATGTTTTCAATAAGTATACTGACATTATAAATGACAATGAAAGCTTCTTTGGGGGAAAGGTTTCCTGTGCTGCTTTCATTACTGTTGTTTTATAGTGGTTATATTTAGGTCCTAGAGTAAGAGCAGGTACCCAATAGGAATGTCCAGCCATTGAGTCTTGCAAAATTAACTGGGTTTATTGTGTGAATTAATTTAACTTAACTTTGTTTTAAGATGTGAAGGCAAATACATACAGTATTCAATCATGTATCAAGTGCTACTTTTATTTTTCAAGTAGTAAGTGGCTCCTTTCTTGCATCAAAGAATCAAACAACACATAACGTACATCAAAAAAAGTTTATGTAAACTTTTTACATAAAGTTGGGAATCTCATTCAACCTCATTTCTCTAACTTCTATTCCTTTTTTCCAGAAAAAGAGAAACAAACACATTTATTCTTGTTTTGTATCTTCCCAGTTTGTTCTCTACACATACAGCCACACACCTCTCACACATGCGGACACCTGCATCGACATATTTATGTACAAGGGACCGTACTTTGTGCATTACTGTGAATAATATTTCGTAATATGAATTAAAAATTTTATGCTGAAAATTCCCACATCTCCACACAATATGTATTCATTATATTTAATTAATAGTAAAATTTAATTAATAAACTAAAATAACATGGTTTAGTGTTTCCAAAAACAATATCATTAGTTTTTCTAAAATGATATAATTTAGAATTTCAATTAGAAAATATCGGGAGAAACAATCTTGAAACTCTGTTCAGGATGAAAGTAGTTTGTATATACACAAGCCAGAGCTGAAGGACATCTTAGTACGTGGGGCATTGGATAGAATCTTCAAAATGGCATTGCTTTCATAGTGAAGCCAAATTAACCCTAGATTAGCAACTAATCTGAACCTGTCCCAAAAAAGCTTTAAGACAAGTCTTAAAACAACCAAATTTATTCTAAGTAATTTAAGTGCGTATCAGAACAACTTCAACAACATTTAAAGGGACATAACAAAATTTAGCAATCAACAATATAAAATCACAGTGCTGACCTTTGGTGAAAAATTATCAAGCATGAAGGAAGCAGGAAAATATGACCTAGAGAAACATAAAACTAACATAGGTGATGAACTTAGCAGACAAGGATGTTAAAACAGCTACTATACATAAACTACGTATGCTCCATGAAGTAGAGGAAAATATGAGCATGATGAGAAAAAAACGCAAAAAACGACCTAAGCAGAAATTCAAAAAAGAAAAGCGTAATTTCTGGGGAAAAAAAAAAAGAATGAATGGAATGAATAGCATATTTAAAACTACAGAACATATTTCAGTAAAATAGAAGAGAGAACGTTAAAAATATTTCAAAAAAAGAAACATAAATAGACAAAAGACTAAAAAAAAATGTAATCCCCAGATAGCTATGCACAACATTGAGCATCCTAACACTTGTTTATTGGGAATCCCTAGGAGGAGAAGAGAGAGGGCAGAAAATTTACTTAACAAATTAATGACCAAAAGAAATCTTCAAATTAAATAAAAATGATAATCTCATAGATCTAAATATTTCAATATACTCAACCAGAAAAAAAGGAAATGCATACCAAGTCACATCATAATAAAATTGCTGAAATCCTATGATAAAGAGAAAATCTTAAAAGCAAACCAGAAAAAATAGACCCATTACTTATAAGATTAAAGGTGTGCAGCAACTGGAACACATAGACGTTGCTGAGCGCAATATTAAATGTCACCACCACTTTGAGAAATGATTTAACAATTTTTTTAAACGTTAAATATGCATATTACTATGTGGAACAGCCATTCAACACTCAGGCATTTACTCAGTAGACTGAGTAAAGCAGATTGCCCTCCCTAATGTGGGTGGCGTCAGTCAATCAGTTGAAGGTCTAAATAGAACAAAAAGACTGAGTGAGAGCAAAATTCTCTGGCTTGACGGTTTGACCTGGGATATTGGTCTTTTGTCCTTGACTGGAACTTACATTATAGGTCTCCTGCTTCTCAAGCTTTCCAGTCTGGGACTGGAAATTACACTATAGGCTCTCTGGTTCTAAGGCCTTAGACTCAGATTGGAACTCACACCATCAGTTCTCCTGGTTCTCAGGTCTTTGAACAAAGAATGGAACTTATACCATTAGCTCTCCAGGGTTTCCAGCTTACTGGCTTCACATCTTGGGGTTTCTTAGCCTCCGTAGCCACATGGGCCAATTCCTTATAACAAAACTCTTTGTATATAGATAGATAGCTAGGTATAGAATAGATATACATATCTTTATATATGCATTTATACGAGCGTGTGTGTATATGTTTATCTTCATATATTTCTTATTGGATTTGTTTCTCTAGAGAATACTGACCAATATAGATTTCTGTACGAAAAGTGGTTCTAGAGGAATAGAATTTAAAGGATGAGGCTTCTGAATTGGTTCTGGGGTTTCTGAAATTGGGTCTTATCAAATTTGAAGACACTAAATCTGATTAGACTTAAAGACACTAATGACTCTATTTACAGTAGAATGAGAACAGTGATAGTTCATGGCATGATCTGGCAATAGAGATACACAACATGTTACCATGAGTACTCCTAATCAACCACTTACAAGAAGCAAGGAACTGGATGACCGTGTATATGATATGTTCAAACATTTTTTGAAAACTAGTGAATATAAAGAGATTGGAATGCTAGAGTGGATTTGTCATTTAAGACCTATTCATTCACACTGGGAGGGTCCAGAAGATACGCCTTTCACCAATACTGTGAGAAACTCCAGAGGGGAGCTCCAGAATACCTGCAGAGCTCTTTGGTTGCTCTTCTCTGTAGTACAGACTTTACCGTGAATCACTGAATTCAGAAAGCTAAATGCACTGGGAGTAATTGGATCCTGCGGTGGCAGGGGCCAAGTGGCAGCAATCAACCACTAAAGGTAAGGCGGGCATGGTTTCTGTAATAGACAGCAGAGTCAAAGCATCCATAAGAATAGTGTGACTCATGCAGACTGTGGCATTGGCTGGTTGGTCATGGTGTTCCTAGAAGTGAAATAGATAGAAATCTTACTAAATTCTTACTTCATCTGTGTAAGCAGAAACATTCTAAGTCAAGTGAATAAAAGTTTAACCTGAATCGTAATGACAGAGTCAGGGCCTCTTTATCAATTCCCAGATTTGAGCCACTTTACTGACCCAGAACCTCTTGAATGAAGGAGAGGCTGAGTCCCTTTGAGAAACAACTCTGATATACTACTAAAAATTTATATGCTTAATCTTTCCCCCAGCCTCCCCTACAGGAACTTACACTCTTTTACCAGAGTAGCTGCATCAGGGAAAAGGAAATAATCAGAATATTGGGGGACTACCAGACAGTGGCTCTGAACTGACACTACTTCCAGGAGACCCAAAATGTCACTGTGGTCTACAGTCAAAGAGGAGGCTTATGGAGGTCAGGTGATGAATGGAGTTTTAGCTTAGATTCTCTGACAGTGGGCCCAATGTGTCCCTGAACCCATCCTATGGCTATTTCCCCAGTTCTGGAATGCACAATTGGAATAGATATTATCAGCTGCCAGAATATCCACATTGGCTCCCTGGCCCATGGAGTGAGAGCTATAATGGTGGGAAAGGTCAAGTAGAAGCCACTAGAACTGTCTCTACCTGGGAAAATAATAAACCAAAAGAAATACCTTATTACAGGAGGGATTGTAGAGATTAACGCCACCATTAAGGACTTGAAAGACACAGGGGTGGTGTTTCCCACTTCAACCCAATTCAACTCACCTATCTGGCTTGTGCAGAAGACAGATGGATCTTAGAGAATATCCATTGATTAGAGTAAGCTTAATCAGTTTCATTGCTTGAGAAAATTAACACATCTTCTGGTTCCTGGTGTGCAGCTATTAACATGGGCAACAGTACACCTTCGCTGTCTTACATCGGGGATATATCAACTCTCCAACTATATATCATAATTTAGTTTGCAGATATCTTGTTTGCCTTTCACTTCCACAAGATATCATACTGGCCCACTCTATTGATGGCGTTACGCTGACCGAACCAAGAGAGCAAGAAGTAATCTAGAATTTTTGGTAAGACATTTGCATGTCAGAGGGTGGGAAATAAATATGGCAAAAGTTCAGAGGCCTTCCACCTCAGTGAAATTCTAGGGATCCAGTAACGTGGGACATGTTGAGAATACACCTTCTAAGGTGAAGGATAAATTTTAGCATCTGGCGCCTGCTACAAACAAAACAGAGGCCCAACACTTACCTGGCTTGTTCGGATTTTGGAGGCAACATATTCCTCACTTGAGTGTGTTACTCTGGCTCATTTACTGAGTAACTCTAGAAGCTGATAGCTTTGAGTGGGGTCCAGAACAAGAGAAGGCTCTGCAACAGGTTCAGGCTGCTATACGAGCTGCTCTGCCAATTGGGCCATGTGGTTCAACAGATTCAATGATGCTTGAAGCATCAGTGGCAAATTGGTATGGTGTTTGGAGCCTTTGGCAGGCCCTAGAGGTGAATCATAGCTCAGGCCCTTAGAATTTTGGAGCAAAGCCCTGCCATCCTCCTTTTGAGAAACAGCTCTTGACCTGCTACTGGGTCTTAGTAGATACTGAAAACTTAACTACAGGCCACCAAGTTATCAAGCTATGTATATCTTATTGGTTCCATTTCTCTGGAGAACTCTGATTGATACACATGTCCAAAATAAGATTTGTATTCCAAGGTTCAAAGCAACATTATTTAAATTATCCAAAAACGGGAAGCAATCAACCAGTGAATGAACAAACAAATTGTGGTGTATCAATACAGTGAGCAAGACAGCAATTAAAAGAACTGTGAATACATGCAAAAATTTTGATGAATCTCGAAAGCATTATGTTCCGAGAAAGAAGGTGGACAAAAACGTTTACATACTGTATCATTCTATTTATATGACATCCTGGAAAAGGCAACACTATAGCAAGAAATCAGATTGGTGATTGCTACAGGCTCGGCTTAGGGGAGTGAATTGACTACAGGAGGATATAGTAGAACCATTTTAGAGTGATGAAAAAGTTCTATATCTTGATTGCAGTGATAGTGAATGGCTGCATACCTTTGTCAAAACTCTTTGAATCATATACTTAAAATAGTAAATTTTGTTTTATGTACATTTTATCTTAACAAGGTAAGTTTAAAAAAAATTGAACTTTAAAGAATTGTCTCCAAATTTTACATAGAAAAGAACAAGAAAAGATCACAATGTGAACTAGCTGGTTAAGAAGAAGATTTTAAAAAATTAAATTGTTATGCACTTTTAAAGATCTCCTCCATAAATTTTAGTAGTAGTAATTCACCAAAAAAATTTTCTTCGTTTAAGTGTAGCTACATTTCATCATTTTTAAGGATGGTACTTAAAAGTGAAAACAGATATCTTTTTGAGTAAATGGCCAAAAATGAATTAGAAAATCTGAGTAAGAGCTGATCGTTGCATGAAGTGAAATTGATTCCGTCTGGCGCTCGCTGGTTGCAGGTAATGTCAAGTCTTATGTACTCCATCTCCCTAACAAAAGTCAGATTCCGCAGAGGGGGTGGAGTGAGTCTAGGGGAAAAAGAGATCATTTGGTATGTACTTTGGCAAGATGTAGGTAGCATTCTAGAATAACGCTATCTATAAAACTGGTTGGCAGTATTTATAAGGAAAAATGTCTGCCATTTAAAATTATGTTATACACTTCTTTTAAAAACGCCTATAACAGAATATAATACTGCTCATCTTTCAGAAATTGCTGAACAGATGCTTTTTATTTATATTTTGTTCAAGTACAATATTTCATTCATTCCTAATTAAATGTTTATATGGCTCAAACTTAGGTTAACTTGAAATTATGTGTTTTATTTGAATTCTGAGAGCAGGCAGTGCTCCATGCCATCATGGCATAATGTAAAAGGCAAATTATTTCAAAATATTTTCTAGTGAAACAAAGCTTTGTGTTCTGCACAGAGCACTTTACATGCTTAACAATGAAAATTCTCCATTTTTGTGAGCGCTATAAAGAGTTATAATGATTATTTTAAACCTGTCTTCAACAAAAGTTTACTTTAATATGTCATTTTGGGCACTTAAACAATGAAAGTTCTAGAAGTTTAGACAAAATGTCCACACCACAAGGCAGAGACGATCTGAATTTTCAAAACTTGTAGCTCAGAGGGACTAATTTGGGGAAATTTATGAATACTCATTTTTAAAAGTTTCTTGGCAATGTCATTATACAGTGCTTTTAATAAAAAAAAAAAAAAAAACGTGGAAGTAGCCATGAGGGGCTTCATAGTGAATTTGGTGAGGAAATTTAGTTTCTTAAGTGGCCCCTCAGAGTGTGTCCAGACATACATGTAGTAATGTCATTCTAGTGACTTCTCGTAGAAGATATTTTGGTAAACCATCTTTAGCCACCAGTATATGCTCTGATGCTTTGAGAGGGATTAAAATTCATGGCGAGTATTTTAATCATCTTCCTATTAGAATTGGAAATGGGTTTTCTTTTCTGAGTCAAGAATAAGCAAATCATGGTGAAATTTAACACAAGAATGACAAAGATCTGTGCCATTAAGGGTGTGATTGTGCGTCACATGTTGAACTCCATAGTTCAGAAAACCAATGAGTTTAGGATATCTTATTAGGAAAGAAAAATTTTTTTCATTAACATTCGCATGACGTTATTACATGTTTGCTTTCGTGTGATTAGATCTCTTATTGCAGTCTTACTTGGCGTCAGATAGAAAATTACTCTAATTATCTGAAACAAATAATATTCAGAAAATATTTATCTGCTGAAATGGTAAAGCAAAATGTAACGCACAAGATCAGAAGGACTCCATGCTAAACTTAACCTGGATGATAAACTATTGTAAACATCATTTGTAGAACTTAAACAACAGACAAAAACAACAAAAGCAGAATGCAATCTTCCTTGGCAGCCAGAAGATAGCACAATGAATTCATACATCATTTGGCTATTACTCTCATCCAATGAATCTTCAGAGTCTTTGTAGACAATTTAGAGTTTACCTTTCAAAACAAACTAAAACAAAAAACCAAAATATGTTGCTTATTGTTATTAGTCTTTAAAAATAGAACCATGTAAAACTTCTTTTCACCAAAGTTACTTCTTAAATTGATATTTTGGTTGAAAAATATCAGAGCAAAAAGGACCAGGTCACCATGTGATAATTTTTCAGTTTATTATTTAAAACAGAGAGAACCTGTGGGTAGCGGTTTAGAGAGAGAGGTGGACTGGAGAGAAACCAGACCTCAAGAAATGTTGAACTTTTGTGATAGTTTCAGATACTATTCCAAAGATAATTTGATCACTTTTTTTTCCAAGATGATGGCAAGAAAATATATATGCCCTGAGCCATTATTTTTATTTCTTTTAATATTAATCATTCTTTCATATTATGGTGGTAGTTTTTCAGCTATTTATAAATATCAAAAATTATTTTTCCAATTAATTATTTTCCCTAAAATATTTTTTCCTTAAAAAGATATATGATTTATTGTTGCCAGTTTTTTTTTTCTTCTTCCTCTTTGGGCTTCTGCAAAAGAAAAGGGAAGTAAGAATAATCTCAATTACCTCTAATTAGAGACTGGGAAAGTCTTTCTTCAAGATGGCATGCATTTTCTTTATGGTCTTTCTTTGATGTCAGCACTTTCTGATTTTTCTTTTCTTAATATGAAACTTTAATCCCCTCCAAAAAAAAAATTCATCTTGACTTTAAAAATGACAATAATTTAGAATTATTTAAAAATTCTGTTTCTTAAAATTATGTCATACTTCTGAAGCATTTTATCATTGAAAGAAAGATAAAACATATAAGAAATAACATTGTCAGAAAACATGGTACAACAATAGAACAGATCTTGGGATTACTAGATGGTAACATTTGGGAAAAGAATGGTTCCAGACAGAAAAGTAGCCTACTGCCATTTGGGGAAGAGGGAGGAAAGGAAAAGCATGTATAATATATGGCTGTATCCACAGAAATATCAAGAATTCTGTCACATTGGACATTGTTCTGGTTAGTTAATGTTATACAACAAATTCTCCCAAAATTTAGAGACTTAAAATCATTGTATTTTTGTTCAGGGTTTCTATGGGAAGGGCTTGGCTGGGATCTCTTGCTCCCAGTCTCTCATATGGTAGTGTCAGATGGGAGCTGCAGCTGGGACAATAGGGGGGGATGTGGTGGAACAGGGGCCTGTCCAGGCACCTCTTTCTTTTCCTGTCCTCTCAGGGCTTCTCCATGCAGTCTCTCTGTGGAGGCAGCCCACGGGGCTGTCAGATCCTCACAGGACAACTCAAGGTTCCAGTGCAAGAGTTCTGGTGAACAACATGGCAGGTGCCCGGCCTTGTATGACTTGTCCTCAGAAGTCACCTAGCATCACACCCACTGAACTCTAGTGATGGAAATAGTCACAAAAGTCCACCTAGTTCTGAGTGTCACCTTCACACTGTAAGAAGAGCATGTGAGATGCCAGACATCATTAAAGTTGTCTTTGGAAAAGTCAACTTTATTAAAAATGTATTCTTTTATTGTTTTATTAAAACTGATGTCAATTTATAAAATATTTACTTGGACCTAAAAGTAATCCAAGAAGAAAAGATAACTAATCTAAGTAGAAAAAAATTATGTCAAAGAACCACAAACATGTCATAATGGACTTCATATTTTTAAAAATCAAGAATAGCGAGACTTCCTGGGTGGTACACTAGATTAGCATGCCTTGACTAGTATTTTCATATGCTGTTCTTCCTTCAACAATCAAGATAACTAAAGATTGTTGCAAAAAATGTACATTATAGTCACAGGACAATTTTTTTACACACATCCTCACTCAGTCCTCACTGCTTCCTTCTAAAATAAATAATGTTTTCACTGTGTATAAAATAAGACAAAGGAGAGGGAGTGGTCAGGCGATTTTGAGTTTCTAAAGACACAAAGTTGGAAAATGGCAAAACTGACATTTAAATTTAGATAGTTCTGATTCTAAGGACTAACACCTATTCCAGGGTTAGCAAAGTGTGACATGGAGAGATGATTTGAGGGGGTTCATAGCTACAGACTCTAATGACATTGATTCAGAGGATTTGAAAATGATTTGCTTCTTTCTTCTTGTTATATTCTTATAACAAGAATAAGTCAAGATAGGGAGCCACAGTTTGGAAATACTCTGCTTCGGATTCATCTCTAATACTTGACAAGTCCCCTTTCCAGTAAAGAAAAGAAGGCCTCAGGCTAGAACTTTTGGTAGGCAACAATATCTATATAAACTTTTACATTTCTTTCCTTTTCATTATATTTATTTTAAGCTGTATTAGTGGGCAGTGATAGCTGTCGTCTATTTACTAAGAAAGTGTACATTATAATTTTCAGGTCTCAAGTCAACTTAAAGGAAAATAGTAAATCCATGGCAGTTCATGTGGTATGTACATACGTGAAACCTGTGAAGATGAAGCAGTCCCCGGACTGAAGTCCAGGATGCCCTACTACCTCACACACAGGGGGAGGGGAAAACCACTATTAGAAAAGAGTCTTAAAATATAGCATTTCCAAATATTCACATTTTTTGTCAAATATAATTTTATAGTTTTACTTAGCCCTCTATCCTAAATTTTGTACACATGTAAGTGTTTCCCATTGTCTTCCCTCTTCATTTCTAGTAAAGGCAGCACATACTCTGCAGCCAGGAGACAGATGGATGGAATCTTCCTAGACTGCCATAATCGTAGTGAACAGTGGTCTCCAGAAGGAATGCCAGGAAACAGAGAAGTCAAGTACCATGCATACACTTCTCTGATTTGGCAAGCTCCCAAAAGTCAGAGACCATCACCAATTTAACAGTCACGGAATTGCAATAAAAAAGGGGGCGGGCAAAAAATCTGGATTGTTCCTGTCCATGATCCCTATATTATAAAATAACATTAATAATAGTAATGATACATTTAAAAAAACAAGTAAACAAACAATTCCTATCTCCTTCTTGCCAAGGAAGCAGTTGGCTTGAATAAGGGTTGGCTATGCCTTCATGTAATGATTACTTTCACTTTTAATTTCATAAAACAATTGCTTGACATATTAATTTTAGGAATTATCAAGGATTATAGTGTTATATGTCTCAAAGCATTATATTTATTTTAAGAATAATTGACGTATAAGTTAATTTTCATTGTAATGTGGTTAATTGAAATAATCTCTAAATTCCGCAAAAGCGGACACCAGCTTTAGGGGTTCACAACCGTAAAATGCCCCAAGTTTTCACAATCGCCACTACTTTTAGGTGGTCCACTCTTCTCAGAGCCCCTCATATTTAGAATATGGAAAGTTAGAAATTACCTTATTGAAATCAAAGTCAGATTGAAGACTTATTGAAATCTTTTGTGATGCTACAAGGTTAAGCACTAAGTCTTAAATTTGAGGTAAATTCTTCCAGTTCCACTCTAAAACAACAACAATAATGATGAAAAACATAAGTGTTAGTAAAATAGAAACTACCCTCTCATCAACACAGAAAAATTATTTCAGGGAAATTTATGGATAATTCTAAATAAAAGTTCTTCACTATTTTAGTTCACATTGATCATATTTATACCCTACCTCACTCTCATAGCAGAAAACATATGAGATGTCAAAACATCTTATGTAAAAAGAATTTAAATATTCTAAAAATACATACGTACAAGAGATACTGCACATATTTCACATGGAGCATTTATAGAGTACCCCCTCCCACTATACATCCCAAAATGTTTACAGGTTCTCATTGTAAGACAGTCTTTAATATATAGAACATAGGTGGTCAATAAATTATTTTCCTAAGTCTTGTGAGTGACTTAAAAAAAATCCACCGTGAAAGACCAGATGGCTCAGCAGATTGGCAATTTACGAGCTAACTTTAATCTCTCACTGGACAAAATGACTAAAGGTCATTGTCATCTGCCATCTGCCATGTGGCATGTGAATAATGACATGGTGGGCTCAGTCTTGTTGCCATAGACAGGTGCCTACCATAGAAGAGATGAACCTCATTCCAATTGGAAATAATTTATTTACATCTCCAAAGAAAGACCTTTGATAAATGATGAAAGCTGAGTTTTCTGACTAAAGTTGAAAACATCTCCAGGTGAAATTTAATAGAAAGTAAGGGACTAATAAAAGTGATTTCTAAACTTTCTGTTTCAAAAGAGGACATCTATTTCCCCTGGTATTTTCATGACATTGAGTCAATATATCTTCAGAATAAGAAGTTATTATTCACCTTTCAAACTTCTAACTTTGCAAAATATTTTCCCAGTAATTATGGGGAGGCACCTAATGTTAGAAAACATTAGGTATCAATAATAGATGTGCACAAAATATATTATTTTAAATTTTTATTTCTAAATATACAAGTATTTAAGTAAATGAGATTTTTAACTACGTACGACTAAGAGGAAAGAATGCACGCTTGAGAGTGAGAGAGAGAGAGACTTGGCAAAAAAAATTTTATAAACATAATCTTGTTATCCAAACTTGAAAAACCCAAGTATTTAAATATATTTGCCAACATATGTGATTTTATGCTATTGTTAAAGATAACTATAGCATAGTCATAACCCTAAATATCCTAAATAACCCTAAATATCAGTTATTGGAAGGAATCTGGTTAATGTTTGGGCAAATGTTGAGTCGAAAATTTGTGGTTAGGATTTCGTTCTTTGTTATTCATTTTCCTTGAACCCAGAGTGATTAAAGTCTGCATGCATTGAGGCATCTTTATACCACGAATATCTTGCCAAAAGTGGGTTCTGGTGATTCTAGAGAAGATCTTAGGGGGTGCAGACTCATTGCACTTAAATAACTTTGAACCACAGAGCTATGAAATTATTCACGTTTAATCCTTCTGATTATATAATGAGGAATCTCATTAGCATCCCTCTGAGTCAGTGCTAATCTCTCCTTTTAACAGAGAAATAGCAGGCAACAGAAGTCATGATGTTGACAAGCAATGAATCTAGTTAAAATCTAATGGCATTGTTGTATTTTAATTTTATTTTTATTTATCTTCACAGCTATTTTTAATTGATCATACCTCTCACAGAATTTTTACTTCTTGTTATAAATTTTTTAGTTGGAACTATTTAACATTTTAAATGTACTTAGTTTAATGTAGAGTAGTGCTACTCAGGCAAGGGAAAAATCAAAAAGGAGATAGGACAATGTTTTAAGATTATGTAAATAATGCACTAATTTGGTTTATTAAGTATTTACAAAATATATTTATATTGTTTCTTGATTCAAAAAAGTGCAATAACATATTTTAATAAGTATACTTTTAATTATGTCAGCCTTTGCCAATTCTCCAAATCTACAGCCTTTTTCTCCCTTCAGCTCCAGCCTCTTAACCCATATTGTAGGCCAATAGAATCTATTTTAATCCTAGATAGGTGATGCATCCAGTATGCTAGACTAATTTTGAGATCTCTTAACTAGTCCCTTGCTACTTTTCCACTACTAACCTGGTAATCCAGTCTGATAAATTAATGTTTAACTTGTTCCTGCAACCTTAATTCTTAACTTTTGCCTCAGGGATGGTAACAGCTTCCTTATTTAATTCATTGTAATTGAGTTAATGATTAATGTCATGGTTCTGAGCACCTGGTTGTCCTATCTGACAATTCCCACCACCTGCTGACAAATATCTCTGACTCCAATCAACACCCTCTCAGCAGAATTTGAAGTACTGAATTTTTATGGATGCCCTGCCTCTATACGGGTGTTGGAACATTCTCACTATTACTAGTTAGACTCCTAATAGCAGTAATTTTCTTTCAGTTACAACCCTTTGGATATGATATTCTTCCTAAAGGAAGAACCTCTACCCTCACAGTGGGTTCCCTGTTCCCTACAATTGGTGGGGGGGGGGGGTCTCACATTCACTACCTTATATTTTCCTCCACTTGACTGAGCTTCTGGGCATTCTCTGTTATGAAACAGACAATAAATACTAAGATGATTAAAAGTAAAAAATGTTTCATTATTTACTTTAATCATATATATTCACACTGTATTAACTTTCAAAATGAAGGTATGGACACCTGCTTTGAAGGATATCAACTAGAGTAATGTGGTAGAAAGGAGGGGAAAGAGAGAAACTCATTTAAGTAGAGGGGTCATCTCAAAGTGATGATTTGGATATTACTTTTTCAGGCATTGAGGAACTTTACAGGAAATAAGTATTTACATATATTCTGATCAGTGCTACCGAATTTTTATTGAAAACAAGTAAAATTATTTGGCAGTATAACACATAAAAAATAAATAAGACAAAGATTCTGCATACAAAATATTTACAATCTAATAGGCTTATCAGGATATATAAGTAGAAAAAGATCACTATCTTATAATAATGCCCAACTAATTATGTGTATGCATATACACTTACCCTCACAAATGCACAATTTGAAGTAAAAAAATATTAGGTAGAAAAGAGGTACAAAAGGTCAAGCTAGGACAGATGAAGAGGCCACGTCCTACCAGGGAGAATAAGGAACTCTTCATGTATGGATCCGTTCTATGTGACAGAGACACAGAACGTGAACAGGGCAAGGATACAGAGAATACACAGGAGGGAGGTAATGCGCAAAGGCACAGAAAAAGAAAAGCATAAAGTCTGTCCAGAAAGGTTTAGTTAAGGCATTTGGAGAGAAAATAAACGATCAAATAGTAGAATGTGTGAATAAAGCAAAGCAAAGTAGGTTTCCTCGTGTTAGTGCTTTGTGTAGGCGCAGCACATGTGCATTATACACACATTGATTTTAGATACATATAAAAATGTACATTCATTGAGATGATCACATGATTCAAATTACTTAGAGATACCTTCTCAATACACAAAAGTCTATAAAACATGTATGTGAAATACCTAATACCTAATTTTAGAAAATGTAAATTAGTGCTGCCTATTGCATAAACACATTAAAAGAAAAAGCCAGAGAAATCCTGTTTAGCAAATCAGTGCCCAAATGCAGTTCAGGTAACTAAAAGCCCCCGAGTGAGTAGTTGTGTTTATAAGGCTGTCTTGCACTATTCAATTTTAAATAAATAGCAACACTAAAAAATAATCACATAACAAATTAGAGAATGATATGCAATGGAAGCTGTACTGCCTCTTGCCCAAGCCTGAAAATGTGGCAGAGATCATAACTGGTCCTTGTTCTAACAAGGTGTGAAGGACTACTGAAAAGGAAGAAAAACAACACCCTTGAGATTGTTTAAGAGATATATCCAGGCAATCTCAGTGACTTTAGGAGTTTTTAGGGGAAAAAATTATATTTTTAAGAATAATAAGGTGTCTTGTTTAAACCATTAAGTATCTATAAACTATTTCTATCTATTGGGAAGTATAAAGATAAAACTAAGCTTATGTTTGAAATATTACAACTTAATTGAATCGGGACAAAAATTAGGATGTTTTAATTCTCCGCAGTTTATCTCAATGGGAATACTAATTTTATGATTTCTACACTGTTAAAAAAAAAAGTAGGAAATTAGAATTACTGAATGTTCCCAGTGTGATATAGCCGGCTTTTCTTAAGAAAAGTAAACTGTAGTAGATTTTCTTGCTTGAAAACTGTATTACTTTTGAGAGTCATTTTAATAAATACTAGGATTACCTTAGTTAAAAAGTGACCTGGTAAAAAAAAGCCTTTTTCAGGGGGATGGGTGAATACAACAACCACAACCACCTGCATTTGCAGGTGCTTTACATTTGATGCATGCATTTATTCAATAAACATTAAGTAGCTGTGACATGCGCAGCAGAGTCGTAGGGACTGAAGATTGAATGGTAAAGAACACAGACAGTACCCTCTGCAGACAATTGTGCTGTTGTGGGGAGACAAATAATAAGTAGACAAGCAAACAAATAATTTCAGATAGTGACATATCTTCTTTGCAGACAATGAAATTTATTAAAGAGTGACAGTGGCGATGGGGAGAGAGCTACTGCCTGGTTTAGATAAATTGGTTGCAGAAAGCATTATGGAAGACGTAGTTGGTTGGAGCTATCAATGAGAATATCTGAGGAAAGAAAGTTCTGGGTTGAAAGAAGCACAAGTGCCAAAGTGGGAGTTAGGAGTGAGCCTGGAATGTTTAGGAAACACAAAGGCTGAAGTACAGTGAGAAGGCGAAGAATCTCATGAACCTGAAAAGGTAGGCAGGAGCCAGATAATTGAGCATGCTGTAGGCTTCACTAAGGAATTTAGATTTCATTCTAAATGCTATAGGACGCTGGCAAGAGACCCATAATTGTCACCCATCTACCTCCTTTACATGTCCATAGTGATAGAATATGTAACCACCCAAAATTGGTGATGGTGGGGAACACTTTATCAGCCTCTCTTGCAGCTAAATACAGCCATATAAGTTTGCACCAATGAGAGATGAGCAGATGTCTCAGCTGGCAGCCCAAGTAACTTTCCTTAAAAAATAGATGTTACATGTCTCCTGTTTCCTTTTTTCGCAGTTTCATTTTCTTTCCTGCTGGCTGGAATGTGGATGTGATGACTGTAGCTGGAGAAGCCATCTTGACCATGAAGTGATCTTAGATTTGGAAGTCATCCACTTTATATTTAGATAGGATGAACTACGGTCCTGAGGACCTTATGGGAGCACAGTCATGCTATCAGCTTGGACCCCCTTACCTTTGTACTGTTATCAGAGATAAAAATAAAATTCTCTCTTACTTAGGCTACTGATATTTTGAGCCTTTCTTAATCACAAGCAAACTCAATCTTAGAGGATTTCTCTTAATAGAATTTTAAGCAGAGAAGGTTATGATTTCTATGTCTACTAGAAGGAAAAAAAAAAAAAAAGCCCATAGTTTGGCTGAAGCCTTGAAAGTCAAGAACAGCATAATATGTGCCAAGTTCCTCCTCGTTACAGAGTTAGGTGATCTTCCACTTATTTGGGACTTGGAAGGAAGTGATCGAAAACTGTTCTGCCTCTTATAAGCCAACACCCATCTAGGGGAACAAATGGATTAATGTTGAAAAGACCAGAAGAGAGAGAGAGCTTTTTGGATTCTGTGACACTCTGTGGAGAGTCATTTCTCCTTGAATTAAAGTCAAATGAGAGGAGCTGTAAGGGGAATAAGCAGAAAGTTTGACACAGATCCCTTACTGTTTAGGGGGCGCAGTGACAGAAATCTGAAGCTGAAAAGCTGTTGCTAACTGCCCGAGGCTTCCAAGTTGAGGAAAACTGTGCTGTCCTTCCCAAGACAGTGGGGCCAAAGCATATGTGACTGTTTCTTGGGAGAATAAGCCAGCATGAAGTTGTCTTAAAAATTATTAAGCTGGAGGGGTGATAAGATCCCAAAAGAAAGGTGTAGTCTGTGTGGCCTGAACCACTGTTTGCCCAAATCTTAAGGCTTTTGTTCTTGAGTATCTAGTGAGAGCAGAAATAAAATCACTCACCTCAGAGGAATTGTATTTAGAATTTTTCCATGAGGACATTTCTGAGGAACCTTGAAAGTGCTCTACTACAGACAGATCTAAGTCCTGCCATGAGAGCATTAGACCAGGTCGCGGTATTATCAGTGACATCGGGCCTTTCCTGCTTATTGCTTCTCTTCCTTTCCTCGGTCTGAATGTGGAGGATCCACAGGCAGTCTTCTCCGGGACAGGGAGAGGAGAGGAAGTAGGGGCACAGAAGGGGAGAGGGAAGATGCTGCCACATCCCACACTGCTGCTGGTAGCAGGAAGCAAACCCAGGCTGGAGAGGAAAGAGGCCTGATCTTTAAATACTGTTTTTGACTCTTTGCTGGCCATGTTCATAACCAGACTTAACAATTCTTGTGATTAAAAATAAAATCGTATCATCTAAATATGACCAAGAAATATGAAACCAGACCTAAAATCGATTCAAGAGATAGGATAGAGCTAGCTCAAAGAAAAATTTAAAGAACAGGCTGCCTTGATGTGTGCTCTGTGTGTGTATGTGTGTCTAAGTAGGTATATGTTTGAAAAGGAGAGATAAAGCTATTTTTTTTCACTTGCACCCTATTGACTTCTGCTCTTTCAACACATAAGTGACATAATTTTTAAAAATGCACATTGGCGGGGCCAGACCAGTGGCATAGCAATTCAGTTCATGCATGCCTCTTCCATGGCCCAGGGTTCCCCATTTCAGATCCTGGATGTGGACCTAACACTGCTCATCAAGTCATGCTGTGGCAGGTGTCCCACATATAAAGTAGAGGAGGATGGGCACGGATCTTAGCTCAGGGCCAATCTTCCTCAGCAAAAAGAGGAGGATTGGTGATGGATGTTAGCTGAAAGCTAATCTTCCTAAAAAAAATAGGAAAGGTGCACATTGCCTGTTTGGACTATAGGGTTGCAGGAATAGAAGCTGTAAGACAATTTCAGTAGTTCATGGACGTGATCAGAGCAGCTTGAACTATTGAGAAGGCAGGCCAATAGGGAAGGAAGTGAGTAAACTCAGTGTATATTTTGGAGGTGGTGCCCAAAAGATTTCTAGGTTCAGAGACTTCATAGCAGCCTGTCTCACCATCTCTGGCACAAATAGCTTCCCTGTTGGAGACACTAACCACCCACCCCTTTTTCCTGTCTGTTCAGTCACATGAACATAGAGAGGAATTGCATGTTTACCATTCTATTATACACTAATTCCTGCTGATCCTAGCACCCTCCTCATATCTTTTTTCCAAACTGATTCTTGGATGTGAATTCCTTACCATACACTTAAATAACATTAGTTAAGTTTATTTTAGATGATTTAGAGAAACATTATCCCAATATTTAATAAAACCTGTTCATAACACAACATGAACAGTGGAATAAAAAGTTATATTGCCTATATTCACTATCACATGGAGAAACTTATAAACCAATAAATGTAAAAACAGACAATTTTCAGAATTTGCTATGACAAACGTCATATGGAACAAAGCTATATTTGAGGAAAATTGTTGCCCAGAATTTATAAAGCAGTTTTGTTTTTACAATGCTATTTATAAAAACACTATCTGAATATAACACTATAATTCTAAATTTATGAGAAAAAAACAGCCATCAGAAAGTTGGGCAGTAAGCTGCCGGAAACCTCCCAGTTCTACTCTAAAGTAACAAAATGGCCAAATTACTTTTTTTTAAATAATAGTCAACATCTTTGAATAATCTTTTTCATAGAATATGCAAAGCTGTTCAACATTTTCTTTTTCATTTCAAGGACATGTGCGCCAACAGTATGTATGATGTATCTTGTAGGGATTTTGAGACTAGCATGACTTATATTCATAATATTTGGATATTATGTATTTTTCTTGGACTTATCTACACATCTGTGTCAGTGCCAGCAAGAAAAATGAAAAAAAAAGAGAATTTGATCCTCATTCTCAAGTGTTTAAAGCTATAACTGTTCGTGTTCTTTGCTTTCCTGTGGCAGGGCAGATGTCTATTTTTCTCATGCAGTGAACTGGCTGGATCTAGACTTCAACAGCCTCGGGATAATCTGAAGAGTACACACCTCACAGCAGCACCAGGGCACAAAGACCATGCTGCTCTTGACTGACAATGGGAAGGAACTCAAACCATTCTTTTGTCTAGACGCTCTCTTCCTCCCAAACTTCAGAATAAACAAATTCAAGACTTGCAGCTGCATTCGTGTTACATACAGACAAGATGGGTAAACAAAATTTGACTTTCTTCCTGTCAGAGTAGGCATGGATCCTGACAGACGTGTTTCCTACACTGTGTATACCACATTTCATTGCCAGAGGAAAGGCCTAAAGAACAATGCGCCTGTGCCTCTGTGTGACGTGTGGACAGTGGACAATCGCCACATATTCTACAGATTCTGTTCTTTCCCTTTCATCATAGATACAGTCGCTAAAGTTATATAGTTTTAATTCACCAATATTAAACCAAAAGTCTGCCTAGAATTAACACAGCTTTACGTTTTTCTGACTTTACTCTGTTTGAGATGAAAGAATAAGCAAATTGAATTGGACAGAATAAAATTTCACCTAAGTTCTTGCAGAATATTTTAAAGAAGAAATCCGGATTTATGGCAAACAAAGTATTTTATTCTAATTTTTCCACTCCACTGTTAACAAGATATTTACCTATACCTTACAGCAGAAGTGCCCACAATCGTAGTAAACAAAGCTTGCTGGTATAAGATTAATTAGAAATAAAAGTACATAGTCATTTCACACAATAAGTAGTTCCAATTTTTAATGGAAATTTTCTAAGTGGAGAAGTTTAGTTTGAAATGCACGTATCCACAGCATAGATGTTTCCAATATATAATCTCTAGTATTTTGATGCTTTTCTTAGCTGTATTTTAGTAGTCAGGTAAATCCATTTGGTCCTTGAGACAGATGTTTCTTGTGCCCCATATCACATGCTTCTCAGGCCATTTGTGATTTCAGCAACAGTGGGTAATTCTGAACATGCCAATGGCACCTAATCTCGAGCATGCTCTGTGGCTCCCTGCTTTTCTGCCTTAGGGCTTTCTCTGAAGATAAACCTCGCTCATTTTCCAGTAGCTACCACCCAAAAAGGCAGTGTGGCAGATGGAGTTAGTGCCTCTGAGGAGAATTTTCAATTTAGCAGGAATGATGGAAGTAGGTAGGCAAATGCTGTCATCTCCATTCTTAGGATGGACAATGCAGAAAAACATTTTGTACATTTCTGAGAAGTTCCTACAGAATCAAGAGCTTGTGTGTTAGCTATAAGTGACCTTGATAACAAGCCTTTTATTGGCTTTTCTTCCTTGCCTGTCTCACTCCCCCACGTCCTTCAGCTGCTTCCTCTGATCACCTTTCAGGCAATACGCTAGCACCCAAGTCCTTTTATTAGTCTCTAAATTTGTGAATCCCAAACTAGGACAGTTACCAGCCAAAGAATATGCCACACAGAGCGAGGTAAAATGCTCCTCTCACAATAATCCAGTTAATTTCACATCAATAAATTGAAATACACACCATCAATGCATGTTAGCACTTTGAGGATCTTGAATTTATATGAGAATCTAATAGAATATATAGACCTTTTACATAGAAAAATGTAAGGAGCCCATTTATCAGGAAATCCCATACATAGGCTGAATTCCATAAAATGCAGATTGAGAACTTCTGCACTCAATCATTTTTATAATTTTTTTTCCTAAAGATTGGCACCTGAGCTAACAACTGTTGCCAATCTTCTTTTTTTTTTTTTCTGATTTTTATCCCCAAATCCCCCCAGTACATAGTTGCATACTTTAGTTGCGGGTCCTTCTAGTTGTGGCATGTGGGATTCCGCCTCAGCATGGCCAGATGAGCGGTGCCATGTCCACACCCAGGATCCGAACCGGTGAAACCCTGCGCAGCCAAAGCGAAACGTGTGAACTTAACCACTCAGCCACCAGGCCGCCCCCGTTCATAATTTTTTTAAATAAAATTTTTTTCAGTTGTTTATTCTTGTCTACTTCATTTTATGCTGTATAAGCAAGTCTCTGAGCAAAATCTCAGGAGGTGCATTTTGGTAAACTCAGGTAAAAGGACAACAGCATGTTGTCCTCTGTGGAAAAGGCCACAAAGATAGTCTCTCTTTCTTTCCCTATGTCCTCCAAATGTCCTATCTATTGGCAAAATGAGGACTTCATAACCTTTTCAAAGATAGTTTCATACAACATTTTCCAGGGATTGCAATGCTCATCAATGGGTAGAAAACAGAGCTAATGAAAGATGTTGTTCCTCCCAGCCCATCAAAAGTTCTGAGCCAAAACTTTCTTTTGTTTTTAAGTTCCTTTGGAAAATTGAAGAAAAGAGTGAGACTCCTGAACAAGGAGAATTCTGAACTATCAGATATCACTCTGTAAAGAAATTTCACTTCAACTGCTACTCAAAAAGAATATCTTCTTCCTCAACCCTAAAGATTGTCTGCAGCCAAGAATCATAAACCACACCACATTACCTATCTTCTGCTACCACCTTGTTGTGAGTGGATAACATTTTTCAAAGAATTTTGCTTGGTCCTGGGCAAAGACAAACACTGTTTTCTCATAGTTAAGATATAGCAATTCTAAAACATAATGGCTCTGTAATAGCCACAAATCATTTGATGTATCATCATAATTGAAATTGCAGAAATTAAGACACAGTTCTACTCCTCTTCCATACAGTGTAGATTACATTGTATCTAATATCTTCTCATCCTTGGAAAGACGTGTATATACATATACATATATATATATACTTAGTCAGGAAATACTGATGTCAGACGTTTGGGCTCATGAAGGCTGCAGTTGACTGTTATTCCAAAATGAACTACCCCAGACTAGATGTGACACTGAGAAGAGTCAGGATCCTGCAGAGATTCCCACCCATATGGGCAGGATGAACAGTGTCCCAAAAGGTGGGGCAAATTAAAATAGTAGAAAATTGTTTTCAAGTGAGGCAGATCCGAGGGCAAAGTTGCAAAGCTAAAAACCTAGAGCTATGGGGACTTTCATAGGAAGCATATTAAAAAGAAATTATCTTCCTATATAATTATCCCCTTTAATTACATGAAACCTTTGATTAATGTCTGATGCAGCTGTAGAGCCAAATGCAAATTATTCTGATGAATAAAGAGATTGAATATTGGAGAGAAGAATGGTCTGTAATGAATCAAGGGATTGGATATTAGAAGGAAGACTAACCTGTGCCACGTTTTTCCTTCCCCTGATTCCTCTGAGGAGAAATCACCCTCCTATATAGGGAGACGCCAGGGGTTTTAGGTTGAGATAAGCATAATCTTAAAAGCAACACATTAGTTTATGCCTAGAACTCTTTTAATGGATGAAAAACATTTAACGTCACTTTTAATTCTTAACTTGAAGGAAACCTGGAAGAGAAAGAACAGTGACGTAAATTCATACTACAGCATGATTAGTTAAAATGTGCCCCCTTTGAAATCCATCAGACTCGAAATCAAAGGTTGGAGCAGAGAGCTGTAGAGACAGTATGAGCATAGCATGCACCTAAAGGGTTGCAAATGTGCGGTACCACAGGGAAGATCCAAGCTTCTATTTTCAGTTTTGCTTAGGGTCACTCTAAGACTTTGATTCTTAAAATTTGAGATTTCATGATCATTAATTAAAGGCATTTCCATCTTAGGGTTGCTAACATTTAATTTTGTGAAATGGGATGTAAAATCAATCGATCATTTAATCAAACGAATTCAAGAATGACTTACTAGATACCATAATTTCATTAAAAAAAGAAAGGTTTAACCATTGCCACACTGGAGATACGTGTGTGTGTATACACCTATATATGTGTGTATTTACGTATATGTGTGCATATGTATATATATTCACATACATGCATATATATACTTACATACATACATATATACGTGTGTGTATATGCACTCAGAATTAGTCGCTTAAAATTAGTCTCTTTTTTCATCATGCAGATAATTTCACATCGACGTGATGTCTGAAGTTTCGGTGATTATCTCGTTTCCAGGCAGAGTGGGAAGTTGGAAAAAACCTGGAAGAGACCATTGAACCCCTGAATCAACCCACCTTGAAGGCCATCCCACTTCTAGACTTTCTGTTTTGTGAGATAATGCATTTCTGCTACTTGCAGATGAGAGCATCTTAACCAAAACAGAGAGATGAAGTGTGTTGGTCAGGACTCTTTCAGTTTCAACTGATGGAAACTCAATTCCAACTGCTTAAGCAAAAAAGAAGACATAATACTGCTTGGCATAACAATATAAAATGGCTCTCCATGTGGGCAGCAGAAGCCATGTAGACTTTGTGGATTTAGAAAAATGTTTTTCTTCTAGTAGTCTAGAGCGTAAACTAGCTTTCAGAATTAATATTTAGCTTTGCAAAATTATGTGTGTGTGTGTGTTCCAAACATTACCATTTGGAAGACTATGGGGAGAATGAGTAAGCGTTTCTATTTCATATTGATGGAGATACACTGAAAACTGTCCTTTAAGTGCCCAAGGCTGCCCCATGTTTTTTCTACTGGGGCCCTGCATGATTATTCTAGACTCAGACTTTAGGACAGATGCTGTCGGAAGGTTACTGTGTACTATGGGTCACCCCAACTTTGGGTTAGTCCATCTGCATGATCAGGGTTGAGCTTTTCCTAACTGGTAGAGGTACCCCTGGTGAAGGATTGTCGAAGGGGTTCATCTCTCAGAGAAGGGACAGGGAAGTTGTTTTCAAGTCAAGAAACATGAAGAGACCCCTGTGAAAGGCTGATATTTCTTTATTTAGGGTTCTTGGAAGAGTTCTATTTGGAATCCAGCAAAATTGGTTTTTAAAATTTACCTTAAAAAAAATCGCTACATTATTCTCCCCATTTGTGACATAGTGGATAAAAAGAATCATCATAGATCAACATTGGTCCTCAAACTGAAATTTAGGGATCATTCCATGAGCTGAAATTCTATCTCAAGTTAGGACTGTAAATCATCTCCCTTTGGCATTTCACCTCCTAGCTATGTCTGTTGTCCCTCTAAGATGGTAATTCATAAATTGACTCTTACACAATTCGGGACTGTTCCAGGGATTACAAAAGCTTGAACTCAAGAAAGCCCCTCCTCGTTGAAAGGGAGTAAAGTGCATGAACTCACATTGCATTGAGCAGTTTGAAAACTTAAATTGCTTCAAAGTTTTAAAGTCAGCAGGTGAAAAATAACTTAGGTGAGTTTAGAATAAGGAATATCTATATCATATTGTAAGTTTTTATTATATAGGAATGAATAAAAATGAGGTGGGGCAGGTAGATACATCCCAAGATCTGTTGCCATTTTGAATAGTATCCAGATACTTGCAGATGTTTATGTAAGAATTTTCTCGAAGCATTCTGTAATTCTAAGAAGTACTTTAATAAATGTTCTGTTTATACTCATCTCCGAAGAGTTCATTTATCCATGTGTATCAGCACGTTTCTCTAATGTGCTCCTTTGGTTTCATGCCACCTAATTTCTAAAAAGTAAAATTACCTAATAATGAGCTCCATTTCATACATCTATAACTAAACTCTCTTTTATGAATAACAAATGGATGCTGCTTCTAGCAAATTCTGAACATAAGGAATATTGTTATGATAGGTTTCCTGTGGTTGTTTTATCCTCTGTACTCCATATGTATCGTTTTTAAAGGATTCAAATTACTTTGAATAATAGAGATATTGGCTGTTCATGAGGAAATCAAACACATTTAACTGCTATTTTCAAGTTTATTTTATTATTTTACAGCTCATATTTCTTTTTATCCAGAGTATCTAATGCCAAAAATTTCAAAAGGACTTTTGGCAGATATGTAAATAATTTGGAGAGCAAATATCCAATTAATAAATTTTGGCAGATAGTCTTTTGGATCTGCATGAGAAAAGAAGACTATTTTAATATCCTTGACCAGTTCATTACTACCGACCTACTTCTGCCCACGCATGGCAAACGCTCCAGGTTTTATTTGAGGGCAATGTGACCGGGCGAATCAGTCAGTTACTGAAGCTTAAACGTTCAGATAACGTGAAAGTGGTTTTCTTTCTCTCAACCATTCTGCTGTTTTCTAAAAATAAATTGAAGGAACTTTCGTTCATTTACTTTTCTTTGAGTACTGTTTTTATTCTTAATTGCATATTAAAGTAGAAGATGAAAAATGGTTTCAATTGCTATGATCTCACACCAGAGAGGCAGCTGAGGACAGGACCCTGACCATTTGTTCTCAGAGCACTTTTTCTCTTCACAATTCTGCTCTTTGGTTCTGTAAATCTGTTCAAGACAGAGACTGTTAGCTGACTCTGAGGTACTCAGGAAAAAAGCAATGTCTAATATTCTTAAGCTGGGACAAAGTAACCCTGTCTGATTGTTTTCTCTTGTGGAGGAAATGATGAGACCTGGAACAATTTCTAAAATGGAAAAACCAAGACTTAACCTTTTCAATGAAAGGATTTAATACCAAAGCTTAATTTACAAAGCAAACTTCCATTACTGAAAATAGCTTTTAAAACCCCAGCCTTATTTTAAAGGTCACACAGAATTTCTTTCATAATGTCCCTTTATAAAAAGTATATATCATAATTCCAAAGTTTGCTATATTTTGCCTTTCTGCTACATGAATAGCTCCAGAATGCTATATGCAGATGTTGCTTTCCATTATTATCAGAAACAATTACTTTGAGTGTTCCTGGCTACCTTTAAGAGGAAGAGTGCATCAGACACTGTGACACAGAGTAATGCGATTTCGCAGAAGCTTCATGTACTAGTGTCTTCAGTGGACCATCAAATCTGAAAGGCCTTCTGGCCATTTGACTACTTCACTAAGACTACAGAAGGCCCTCTTCATTAAATCTTTATCCTTCAAACCATAATGACTATTCTTGGGGGCAGTGCATGAGCAAAACTCTTCTGTCTAAAATCCACTGTGGTCATGGAATCTTGTTTTGTTTCTTCCTAATTTACAACCACATCTAAAATATCACTTGTATATTTTAAGTTCTAATGCCTCTTACATGGTAAGATATTTCCTGAGATTGTGGAAATACATGTATACACAACACACACACACCCCACCCCTACATACACACACACGCATCATGTAATGTACATTTTTTTTGTGCAAGGCTATGGATATAGTCACACACATTTCACAGGTCAAATAACTTCATGTGTCCTTTCTTCTGAGGCTGTGATCATTGTTGTGTAAGAACAATATTTATTATTCTCCAATTCAACAAATAGTGAAATCCTACTTTGTATGTGTCTCTTTTTTTAGCAGTTTTATTGAAGCCTAATTCACATTCCTGAAAATTAATCTGTTTTAGGTGTAAAATTATTTCTGGCGAGTTTATAGAGTAATATAAAAATCATCACAATCCACTTTTTGAATATTTTCATCCCCCAAAACATCTCTTCTCTCCATCTGCAGTCATTTCCCCTTTATACCCATAACCCTATGCAACCCCTATTTAACTTTCTGTCTCTTTTTTTTCACCATTTTATGAATAGAATTGTACATATGGGTTTTTTTACATCTGGCTTCTTTCCCTTAGACTAGTTTTCTGAGGTTCATCCATGTGGTAGTATCAGTAATCCACTCCTTTCTATTGCTAAATAGTATTCCATTGTGTGGATATAGCACATGTTGTTTGTGTACTTACCATTCGATTGACATTTGGGTTGGTTTCAGTCTGGGGCTTTTGTGAATAATGATGCTATTAACATTAATATGCATGTCTTTATATGGACATATGGTTTTATTTCACTTGTATATATACCTAGGAATGGAGTTGCTGAGTCTTATGGTAAATTCATGTTTAACTTTTTAAGAAACTGTCAAACTGTTTTCCAAAATCACTGCACCATTTTACATTTCCACCAGAAATTTATGAGGGTTCCATTTTTACCACATCCCCACCAACACTTGTCTTTGTACGTCATTGTGATTGCAGCCATGCTACTTAGTGTGAAGTGGTGTCTCATGATTTTGAAAAGCATTTCCCTAATGACTCATGATGTTGAGCATCTGTTTATGTGCATATTGGCCATTCATTTATCTTCTTTCATGAAATGTCTATTCAAATCTCAGGCACTGATCTACATCGGGGGATATAATACAGAACAAAATAAATGCCCCACCCTCACGAAGCTCACTTTCTAAGAGCAGGGAGGCAGACAATGAAAGTATATAACCATGTCAAATGGTGTTATGTGAGATGCAGAAAGGCAAAGCAATGTAATGGGCATAGGGAATATCAGATTGGGGGTGGGCGTGATATTCTAAATAAGATTTACAAGGAAATTCTCAATGATAAGTAAATTGCAGAAGCTCCTGAAGAAAGTGAGAAAGGGACCCATGTGTATTTACAGTGGGTAGATGTATACATATTTGGTAGCACATCTGCATTAAAACAGGTAGTATCATGAACAACTATTTAATTCAGATGAGCAATAGCACTTTCCATCTTCCCATCAAGCATATTGTTATTTAAAGGAGAGCTCAAGTCTTTGACAGAAATGTTAATGTTATTTATGAGCTCAGAGTTTTTTGAGTGCTTTTTTTATAGTCACTTCAAAAAGTCCACAGAGCCGATTATTGTAATATTTACATAATCTGTATTATCTTGTTAATGAAGTAACAATTTTCCAAGTTATCACTGCTGTGTGTTGGTTTTTAATTTTGTGTCATAGAAATATGATAGTTTACATTCTGTTTGATAGGAATCCATTTCTTATACTGTTGGAAAATGGTCTCTTCTCACTAAAAGAGCTAGAAAAGCTTCATATAACATCTGCCACAGCATCATGACAAAGGGCATCTTGAATAACACAGAGAATGCAGACACAGAGCTTCTGTTTAGATAATATTAAAGCACCTCACAGTTATTTTTGTTGTTTGTTAAAAATGTATCAGGTTTTTGCAATTTGCAGAACATTCTAAGGAAGGCATATTGTTCTATGATAAAAGCTCAGAACTAAAATTGTACTTAGAATAAGTACATAAGCAAAACATATCCTTGTAGGGTTAATAAGAGACACAAGACACTCCAGCACAACAGAAGCAACATGGGTCCTACAGAGGAGACTGAACTCTGGACCAGAAACACATCTCCCTTGTTACCCCTACCCAGGAAGAGTTATATGTCGTAGTGAGAATTTGGCGTTTAATTCCTGAGTTTGAATCATTTCTCTTCTACCTGCTATCTCTCTGAGGTTTTCAGGTATTTTGTTTGGATGGATGTTTTTTCTTTTTTCTTCTTTTTTTATTTTTTTGAGAAGGGGCAGGCTCGTAAAAAAGAAAGTGCGTTTTCATGACATTGGCCTCTAGACAGATTCTGGCATATACCTCTGAAGTCAGGAGGCAACTACCAGCACATACCAAATTTCTGATGCTTATTTTCCCTTCCCTTAGGTCTCTCTAGAATGGTGTCAGTGACTAGAGATGTTGCATGAAACTTTGCTGCCTGTTTTGGGCATGACTTTTGCTTACAACAAAAGGATCTGGTTGGAATTAGCCATACAGACCAAGCCAACGCCCATGAAGCAGAAACTTTGGAACTATCATCATCAACAGCATCATTCAGATTGAGCATCACATTTCAAGGAAAGAAAAGATGAGAATGGCAGAGATAGGGAGAGGTGATATACAGTAAAGTGCTTAGATTTTTAATTAGTAAGGATGGGACAGGCTAGAAGTGGACTAATGTGGCAGTAAAGGATATCAGAGACCAAAAATAATGGACTAAAATTCTGAAGCCCACAGGTGTTACGCTGAGTGTGTACCATGGAAAAACATGGACATGGTCCTGGCCTGATAAAGTTTATCACCCAGCAGGTAAGACAAACACTAAAGAATCCAAGAAAAGCAACCATGTTAATGCTTCTTCTTAAGGTAATAACTGGGTAATATGAAAAGGAATAATAAAAACCACCTAGATTAGACTGTGGAGTCAGGAAAATCCTGAATTATGGAACTTAACAATAGGGTTTAACAGGTAAGAGTCAAGGTGATTATTCAATGCAGAAGGTACAGTATGTTGAAAAGTCTTGAGGAATAAAAGCACTTAAATTGTGCAAGGACTAAAAAGACCAAAGAGTCTGGCGCAGGGAAAGTATAGATAGACAGTGGCTAGAAATGAGCTTTGAGAATTAATTAAGGCTGGATCATGCAAAAATGAATACCTAATGGAAAAGATTTGTGATTTTATTTTAAGATCAATGAGAAATAGTTGAATAATTTTAAGCAAGGGTTTACATGACCCTCTTTACCTTTAAACAAGATCACTCAAGTTGCTGGGTGAGGAGTTCATTAGATGGAGGCAAGGATGGACATGACAAGGCCATTTGGAGGCTAATATGATATCTCAGAGGAGAGAGGACAATGACATGGACTAGAGGGAAAGCAGTGAAAATGCAAACCAATGGAAGGATTTGATATATGCTTTTGAAGGGAAACCAACAATGCTTGGAGATGAATTGTGCAGTGGAAGAGAGGCAGCAGGAAGTGAAATTTCCAGGTTTCTGCTTCATATAATTGAGCCAGTTACTGAAATGGGATGAATAATAGGTGTGAAGGGAAAGATCAAGAGTGCCATTTAGGGCATCTTAATTTTGAGATGTGTATTAGTCATCAAAATCAATATATAATTGCCATTTATATATAGGAATGTGGAGATCAGAAGAGAAATCAGAGACAGAGATAATAATTGGAAAGTTTTCAGAAATAGATGGTATTTTTAAGACGGGAATTGATATGCTTGCTTTGGATGAGGGTGCATAATGAGTAAAGACCTGAAAATATCCAAAGATTTTAAAGACTTGGAAAGGGGAGAAAAAAATGGAAGCAAATAATGAAAAAAAACAACTAAAGATACAGAAGAAAAAACAAAAGAATACGTCATAAGAGGCGATAGAAGAGAAAATTTTCACAAAGAGAGGGACAGAGAGAACTTTTGAAATACCTCTGAAAGGTTAAAGTAGACAAAGAGAATTAAAAATTCTACTTTGGGAGGGTCAGCCCCAATGGCCTAGTAGTTAAATTTTGGTGCACTCCAATTCAACTGCCAGGGTTCAGTTTCTGGTCACAGAACCATACCACTCGTCTGTCAGTGGCCATGCTGTGGTGGCAGATCACACAAGAAGAAAAAAAAACAAGAAGACTGGCAATAGATGTTAGCTCAGGGCAAATCTTCCCCAGCAAAACAAAACAAAACAAAAATCCACATTGGATTTAGCAAGATGGAGTTCATGGGTGTTCTAACAAGAGCACTTTCAGTGGTAAACTGAAGGGATCAGAGACGAAAGGGAGTTGGAAGGGAGGAAGCCAAGGCAAGTAGTTTCAGCAGAGAACTTTATGAGTAAGGGTGGTGGTTACTGGGAAGATATGATTAGAAAGGATTTTTGGAGAACCGTGAGGTAGTGAGTCATTTTAAAATGCTGATGGAAATGACCCAATGGAGAATAGGCAGATGAAAATCCAGAAGGAAAAAAGCATTAGATAATGTATTTTGGTTAGAGGAAGTTGGTCTGGCATTTAATTGGACCAGGCTAACCCTAGAAATATTTTACTCAGACTGAGTCTCCAGGTTGAGCCAAGAAAGGAAGAGAGAGCGTGACAGGTAGGATATGCATGACAGAAGTATGAACAATACCTGCCCACAGTTTTATTAGATGTCCCATAATGGAACTACTTCAAAGTTCTTTTATTTCACTTAGTCCTATCCATTTACTAAAAAATTTAGCAATCTTTAAAACATGAAAAGGTGACTGTGTGCTTTCTGCAGAGATACCAGATATGAATAATAATTAGGAAATACTGCCTGGCTTTGTAGAAATCTTAAAGAGAAAGAATATCCGAGGGAGAAAGAAGGATGTGACCATGGAAGAGAATGCAGGTCAAGTCAATAGCTTTGGGGAGATGGTAAAAGTGGGTGAGCAGTGACTCTGCCCAGGGCAGGACCCCAACATCACAAGGAAGAATTCAGTCTGCCTGCTTGCACCACACAACCTGGTGGTCTTTCTATTTTTATCCTGAGTTTCGACAATGTCTATAATCTTCCCCTCCCATATACTAAAAAAACGATGTCAAACCAAAGTGTGAATTCTAAAATTTCCCCCATTTTTTTTACAAAGGCTTCACCAAACTTGGAGATGTAGTAAAGATAGGTTATGGTGTTTTTAGAGACTTTGTGGTTGTAGAACACTTAAGAAAATTAAAAAGAATTCTGTGTTTTCAGAAATGGTTAGATTTGGAGCAATATCTTTCGGGAAACAAATTTCTCGTAATAATATGTTAAAGGACGTAGAGACGGACCTCTTTTAAAAATAATAATAAAACTATAATCAGTGATGAAAGACCTTGAATCACCTGCTGACTCAAATGATGGACTGAGGTTCTTGAGAGCGAAAACCTTACTGACTGCCTTTTCCCACGAGGTTTCCAGTAGGCTTTGGTTTGCTCCTGGCTTGAAATTCCAGTACAAAAGGCTTTCTTGTGGTGACTGCACTCTGTTTTTTAGATGTAGCCAATGCCAGGAAATGGACTGAGATGAAGAAATATAGTGTGTTTTGGGTTTTGTTTGTTTGGGGTTTTTTTGGCTTTGTTTTGTTTCTTCACTGAAAAATTTGCATCAAAAAATGAAGACTCCTTTGTCTCAGAAGAGAGTTTACAAAAGTGAAGTGAGCTGGTGTGCTCAAAATGCTTCCGCGACATTGAATATTTAAATTAAAAAATAAAGTACTGTTTGCCCAATAGCAGACTCATGAAACTTGCAGAATTTGTGGTTGCCAAAACTCGGGAAACTTGTGCTAGATTCAGCCAAGGGGGATTTTAGACCTCTCCAAACTGCTATTTGTATATCATTGTGTAGATATAGGTAATGTGGGAGAGAGAACTTGGTGCCGAAATTAGGGTACTGAGGGAGACGAGGATACGGTCCTTCTCCGCATCAGGGAATTCTGAACCATCTTCTGTTCATTACAATTTGTAATTCTGCTATTCAAAGTGAAGGGAAAATTGAGTTCAGCTTCGGTGGTCTGAAGCCCTCCCACTTTGTTCTGCGACCCCATCAACAGGGAACTTCTAGCCTGAAAGTGTCTGTGGCACTCCTTGGACACCCAAGGAGAGTAAGTCTGCTTAGAAAGTGATATTAAAATGTCAATTACAAAGCCATTTTACGAATAAGTTCTGAGTTTATGTCCCCAAGCAACTTTAGAAGAGGTCACAGTGTTGCTCTAGGTGCTGGGTTTGCATAAGGGGTATAATTTGAGGTTCCTTTTGCTTTTGCTTTTTCAAGAAAAATAAGGTCAGCTCCTGGTTTTCTAACCACAGTCAATTTCATATTAAATTCCTTCCTGAATTTTCACTTTCTAACAGCAAAGTGCTCTGGAATGGTTTGAATCACATTATATGTGGAAACACTTGCACATTTTGAAAATTAATGCCTTTACAGGTTTAACATTGTTATTATTTTAGGTCGTTGCAATCTAGTAGACATTTTCCAGTAGATATGTCATGACAGTATTTTATATTATATTATATATTATAATAGTATTAATGTAGTTATATTATTATATTTATTTTGATGTGAAATTATTTTATTTCTTGAATTGGGAAGAAATTGCGTTTTAGCTAACCTGATAATTTGTGTACACACACACATGATTGAAATCTTCTCAAAAGTCCTTCCTTCCAGAATTTTGTCTAGATTCCCCAAGCTAAACTGCTTAATATAGGCTCTGAGAGGAACACACTCTAAGAAAACATAAAAGTAAAAATATGAATAGTTGTATAAACAATCCTTTTAATGATTTCCATTTTCATTAGTTGTGTATAAAAATCCTATTCTCATTTTTAAAGTATTTTTCAAGATTTTAAAATCTAAAATTTTAAAGACATGAAATGTGTATCAAAATAAGACAGGAATTTGCTTAGAGATAGTAAGAGGGAAGAAGGAGTGCTGTGTGGTCAAGAGACCATGTAGGATTGAGCATCAGGGGATCTGGGTTAACATTCCTGCTTCACCCCTACATAGAAAATAACTTTAGTCTTCTGAGTAAAAAAATCACAAACAGAAAATAAAGAATTTGGACAGGATAACATCTTCCATCTAGTCCAAGCCTCAACATTATCCTGCTCTTAGAAATAACAAATATTGATTTCCATGGTGTTATTTTGTTTAGCTTCTTTCTTTTTTCTTTTTATTGGATCACAGTGTGTTTATTTAACTTAAATTTAAATATGTTTATTTAATTTTGCTTTTATGCATTCCTGAAAAATTTATGCTGTTTGTGAGCACGTTTTCATTTTCATCAGTGGCCATATAAACAGGTATCTCTCCTTTATTTTTCCACTCAGTACTCCATTTTTCAGATCTAACCATGTGTACATCTGACGATCTGTTCCTAACTGTGGCACATGTAGTGTTTCACAATGTAAATTTTTTACATTTACTTACTCGCTTTCCCAATTATGGAGACTCAAAATTCCCCCAAACTCTTCACTTCCACCAATATTTCTGCAATATCCATTCTTGAACACTTTATAAACATGTGTTCTCAC